>NW_027150916.1:0-272082 GCF_020186115.1 Histomonas meleagridis
TTGGTTTTGAGTTTCGTTATTATTTAGATTTATATTAATATTAATATTGGGTAAACTATAGTTTGGTATTGAAAAATTGATATCTTTTTCTACAAATTTAATTTTTGGTATTTCTATAATTTGTTCATTAACTTTAATCTGTGGAATATTAAATGGTATACAATTCCTTCATTGTAATACGGAATAGGAATATTAATATTTTGTACTTGATTTTGATAGTTTGGTATTGGAATATTAATGTTTTGTATTTGATTTTGATAATTTGGAATATTAACTAAAAAGTTTTCTTGGTTGTATTAAGGTATTGGTATTGTATAATTTTGTAAATTTTGTTGGTAATTCGGTATGTCTATTTTGAAATCTTCTTGTTGATAATTAGGTATTGGAATTATAAAATTTTCTGTTTGTTTCTCATACTCTGATATTTTAATAGGTACCAATTTTTTCTTAAATTTAGGAATTGGTATTAAATAATTTTCTTTATTAATTTTAAAATTAGGAATTGTAATTAACTTGTCTTCTTTATTGTAATAAGGTATAACGACATTAATTTCTTCATTATTGATTTTGAAGTCTGGAATATCAATAATTTTTTCTTTAACTTTTACTACTGGTAAATCACAATTTATGTTTTTCTGTGTAATAGAGAAATTAGGAACATTAATTGGATATTGTTTAACTTGTGTAACATGAGAAATGTTTTTATTTGGTCTAATTTTGTTATTTAAGAATTGTAATGTGTCAGGTCTGATTGATAATGTTTTTATTTATAATTCGAAAAGTATCTGGTGGTAAAATTAAACCTCGATAAGAACATATATTCGGGATCTCAATATTGATGTTATTTTGTTCGATGATTAATATCCAATATGGTAAATCAATTTCAGTAAAATCTTTGTTTTCATAATGTTCATTAATTAAATAAATTTCTCTCCAAGCATCTGGATTAATATTATTGAATATTCCAAAATCAACTTGTGTTTTTAATAAATTTAATGCTGTCGGTAATTTTCCGTAAGTTTTTGTCCATGAAAAGATTAACGTCCAAAATAACCCGACGGTTTGTAAAGAATTTATAATTATTTCTGAACTGTGGTCTTGATTTATATGGTTGATTAATTCAAAATTGTTAGAAATAATTTTATAACAATTTGGAAACGGACAGAATCTTTTATAATTTTTTGATTTTATAATATATTTGTTTTTAGTCAATAATCTTTGTATGATTCTTTCGTGAAAGAGTAATTCTTGATTAGGGTCAATATCATGTTCTTCTGATAAATGTTTTGATGGTATTTGAAAATCTTTTGTGAAAAAATTACATTCTGGAACTAATGAACAACAAAATGGTTCGAGTAATGGAATTTCACGAAACTCATTTAATTTGAATAATTGAGAAATTGGGAAATTTAAAAAATTATAAATTAATAAATTTTGCTGTAACCAAATGTTAGGCTTTGGTATTTGTTTCTTGATTGCTTTGATAATAGTTCTTTTAATTTCTTCTTTGTTGGGAAAATCTTTATTAATTATATAATTTTGTAAAAAGTTTTGTAATGTTCGATCTGTAATAATTTCTTTGTTATCTCTATAATAATTTTCATTAATATCCCATATATTAATCTTATCTTGTAGTACATGGTCGAACTTTAAAATATAAATATCTTCATAATTATTCGTAATTAAAGATTCGTTTCTTGTTGATCGTAATCTAGAGGTATGATCCTCTATTCCTGTAAAATTGTTCGTCTGAAGTTTTGAATTTCCAAATAATCTATCTGATGAAAATTCGAATTATGAGAAAAGTATATCATTCGATTCCTCTCCCTGTAACGGAGCTAAAGGCGAATTCTCAGCAAAAATAGAACTCTCCATCAAAAAACAAAAAAAATTCACCTTCGACGGGATTCGAACCCGCAACCCCAGGATTAAAAGTCCTATGCTCTAACCGTTGAGCTACGAAGGTTCTTGATTTTCTTTTTATGCATTGAAATAAAGAAATTCACAAAAATCGAAAAAATATCATTGATTAAAATCCTGTTTCTTTTATGCTTAACATTTACGTTTGTGCGATTTACCAAGGGTTTGAAATATCCATCACAACCATCAAATATATTGCATAAATAAGAATTCATTTTTTTCAGCAAGAGGACGTTAATCAACTGAATATTTAGTACTAAACGACAGAAAAATGGACAAAATGAATAAAGGAATAATTTATTTCTTCTCTGGGATTTTACTCTGTTACTTTGGGTTCAAAACCTTACTCCCTGTTATTATTCAAAGTGCTGATACAGTATGCCAAAATAAATTTTCATTAAGACTAATTTGGCCAAGTATTCTTATGATCATTTTGTTTCTTGCATACATGAGAACTGTTGGAAATGCTTTCTTTTATCGATCTTAGTTCTAATTTTTCCCATAGATTTGTATACAGGACTTATTATATAATAAATGTCTCATTGAACAAAAAAATTTCCACGTCTTTACTTTAATAATTCCAATTATAGTTCAAAAATGAGTAATTTTTGTTTAATCCGAAAAGGAAAAAAAAATTAGATTAACCATCGAAAAATTTTACCAAACAAGACAAGTGTTAGTTCAACGAGGTTGAGCTTACATTATTTTTTTTGATACAAACTATTCATTTATCCCAATAAATAGATTGTGAAATATCATGTTTTTCTTGTGTAGACCTCATATTATTTAAGAATAAGAATGGCTCCTCATGTTGTTCTTCATCGCAGTGTTGTGGAATTTGAAATGTTTGTAATAAAAAATCCTGTGAATCGGAAAAACTTTGTGGACCATATGGTCTTAAATAAAAAACATTTGCATTTGGGCACCGATTAGTAATCATACATTCTTGCATTTGTGTAGAAAAGTTTCTTGGTTGTACCATAAACTTTGGAGGTGGCGGCTCAGGCATGACTGATGTAGGAACAACAGGGTGGGTGCTTCTTGTCATAGCAGGCAATCTGTTCTGAGCTATAATAAGATTACAAATCTGATATGTTTTCATGAGCACCATATGCGAATATTCTGCATCAGTCATTTTAATCCGAGGGGACCAACATGCAGCTTCGATTTCTTGTGCCCTTGTTTTCGCAACATTCATTAATTCATCTTCTCGTAGAAAACGTCCTGTACTATGTGCGACGTAAAGTATTGTGTTTTTTATTTGTTCTATTGATTTATTCAGGCAGCGTTTGCGCCGAATATATGTCTTTTTGGGAGCCGGAGTCTTGCTTGTTTCCATTCTGGTGATCAATCGACTGATTTTGTGAACGTTTTTTATGTTTGAAACGATTTCATAACATTGAAACAACAGCATTGAAAAGTGTGTGGGAGTTATTGTATTCAAATGAGTTTTCTGCAGCTTTCTATTAAAAAGTATTGTTGTAGCGGTATTTCAATTAATTGTAGTGTGTGACATTTAAAATTTAAAACACCGCAGAAATTTTCATATGAAATTTGATTCTGTGGGAAACCATGTCTATTTTTCGTTAAACACAAAGATTTATGATGACATATTAATATCATTCGATATTATATATGTGCATTGCTCAATATAAAGTTCATTTTTGTTCAGATAATGTTACAGCTTCTTAAATCTCAGAAAATCATTAAAAGCTTTTAATACTTACAATTTGCATTTTAACATAACATATCATAATGCTGTTGTTTTACGGTTGTATTTTTTTTTTTTTACTTGAAACTAAATATTCATGGAAGTGATATCAAATACAAGATCAGCCCTCGAGACAAAAATATTTCAATGTTTTCAGAGGTCTGATAAATTTCCCCTTGAGTAAATCATAATCAGTTGACTATATTATGAAAAATATCTCATCGATCAATTTTTCATCAAAAAAGTATTTTCGGTTTTTTTTGAACAACTTTTCCAAAGGAAAACTACAAGTTTACCTTCTACACTTTTTGTAAGATATTTAAATGTCCCTGACATTGACGGACGTTATTTTCAAATTTTGCTCGTGACGGTTTGGATAATAAACGATTAAATGTTACACAAAATAAAAAAAATGCAATGATCCATAATCTAATTTCTCGAGAACATTTTTGATATAAAATAATTAAATTATCAATGATTTTGCTTCAACAATTTTGGCCAACTTACACTCAACCTATTTCTCATATTTGAAATTTTATCACTTCAGCATCGATATTTACTAAAAATCCAGAAAACCAAACTTATTAATGTATATCAATAAGAAATTAAAAAAATATAGAGTCATATGTTTTAAATTTTATCCAATTTTGTAATTTTTTTTCTTTTGGAGTAATCATAATAACTGAAGCATATTTGTATTTATGTTAACCAGTGAAACTTGAGTAACGCATTAAACAAATCAGAAAATCTATTTTAAATGTTGTTTATTCAGAAGAACATACCGAGGATTTTACCACCAGCATTCTTTTTACGGGCTTCTTCATGATCTAAGATCCCATGTGATGTTGTGAGAACTACATATCCAAATTGACGTGATGGAAGGAGTTTTGATTGCCAATTTTCTAATTCAGTTAATTGAACATCGAAACGTGGGCAAATAGCAACACATTTGTTAAGACGACCTAAAAGGTTAATGATAATTTTACCAGAACGGTGATCATCAATAACTTCAAATTCGCCAATGTATCCACGCTTCATCATAACTTTGAGAAATTGAATGATAACTTTGCTGCATGGACGAACGAGAACTTGACGCTTTCCTTGACGTTCAGCATTTGTTATTGCTTTGAGTGCATCTGCAAGAACTGAAGTTCTAACCATAAGAAAGGGCGACCAAAACCGCAGCAACCGTTATATTGAACAAATAAACGCAGAAAAAGTTTACTGAGATTTCAGAAAGTTTGTTTCAATTGGCAAACAAAACTTTAAACCATTAATCAAATGAACTTAAATCAAAATGAAACACATACTGTTGATGACTCAGACATAGATGAAGCAATAAAAATAATATTGACATCAACTGGATTTCAATGTGATGATCCTGAGGCTATCTCATTAATAAAAGCTGCTTTGAAAAAAAAACTTGAAATTATAATCGCTAACGCACACTTTTACACAGGAATTCAAGATGGTGAGGCAGGTGATGTTTTACGATTATCACAATTAAAATCTGCTTTGAATGAAGAAGGAATCAAAATAGATAGACCTGATTTTATAATAGAACAGACACAATCAAAGATGAGCACTAGAAGGTCAAAGTCTGGAAAGTAAATTATTATTTCTTGAAAATAAATTGACATATAAAAATTTATATAAACACTTTTTTAACCAAGAAAAACCTCATCACTATGTAGAAGTTCTCTTTTAAAATTGTTATTCAATGTAAAATCTTTAATTGGATTTGGTTCATTAGAAATGAGTGAATTCGATTGATTCGATTTCTACACACATCATAGTTAAAACTTTATTACATGATATAGCATACATCATTAGAGATAAGGTTCAATCATTTGTTATCATTTCAAAACTGTAATCGTCTCACATGCATATATATTAGGTTATGAATATCCGTCAAACATAGATGATGTTCTTACAAATGTACTATCTAAATGTATTATGACATCTGATTTATATTACAATTTTTTTTTCACATAATGTTTCTTAAAACGCAACATTTGATGAGTTGTTTTTTTAAGGAAAAAATTTTTCAATTTCCATGTAAAGTATTCAAACATCCAATTGAATACATAAATGGTTAATCATGTTTGGATTGACAAGGCTTTGTTTGGCCGTATATGCATACAATTTGAGCTTCATTTCTTTGCTGTCTACCAGCTGGACAGATAACTCTCATGATAAAAACACCATTCAACTAGTAAATTTAAGTTTCACCGATTTTTTTACTTAATTAAGCAAATGTTTTTATGTTAAATATGATTAATGAATTTTTCTTCTTTGAAATCATCAGCAAATGGATCTTCATCAATATTATTCGTTGATGTTCCCAATGCAAATGTATTTTCTTTTTCATTTTCATTTTCTTCGAAACTTTTTGCTTCTTGTTCATTACTTATTTGCTTTTTATTATGAATTCGAACCAAAAATACGATAAGTATTGCAATTATTACAATTACGACAACTGCAACGCAAACACTTATAATTATTATTGTGTTTTTATTATCATCTTTAATATTTTCATTTTGATATATAATAGTAAAGAAATTACTATAATATATGTAATAAGTCGAATATACAACAACAGTATATTCGTAATAAATAAATTCACTCAAAACGTAAGTTAATACAGAATTAAAAATAGAAACAGAAAATGAATTCGAATAAGTCGATTTATAAATACTTATTGTTTGCGTAATAGATAATGATTGTGTTAGTGTTATTGTATTCGTTAATGTTATACCATTCGAATATGAAAAAGTAAATGAATTCGAAACAACAAATGAAATTTCATATGAATTCGTAAATGCATTAGATTTAGTATATGTATTTGACTTAGGAAATGTATTTGTTAATAAGGCGCATTCATTTATTATTGTTCCTTTAGCCACATTTAATCCACCAAATGTTGATCCATTATATGAATTTGTTGTCATGACAATTTCTGCTGCTACATCTATAAATATATTTGATGAATTTGTCGGATCGGTTTCGCCAAAGTAATAAATGCATTTGAGTTTATCGCATGATGAAAATGCATTTGATTCAATTGAAGTAACATTTTCACCAATATAAATCGTTTCTAAATTAATACATGAAACAAATGAATAACTTCCAATTTCTTTTACTGAAAATGGAACTTCAAATTTAACATTTAAATTTCCTGATGGATAAATTTTGATTCTATTGATTTGTTTATCATATAAAATTCCATCATTTTGATAATTAGCAAAATATAAATTTTCATTCGAAACATTAATGAACTTAAGTTTTGTACATGAACTAAATGCGTTAGTTTCAATTGCACTTACATTTTCTCCAATAGAAATCGTTTCGATACTCGTACATAATGCAAAAACATAATTTCCAATTTCTGTTACTTTGTTTGGAATTGTAATATTTAATAATGATGTGCAATTATAAAATGCAGAAGTTCCAATTCTTTCAACATTTTCTCCAATAAAAACTATTCTCAAATTAGAACATGAATAAAATGCAGAATTTCCAATTTCTGTTACTTTTTTTGGAATTGTAATATTTAATAATGATCTGCAATTATAAAATGCAGAAGTTCCAATTGTTGTTACATTTTCTCCAATAAAAACTATTCTCAAATTAGAACATGAATAAAATGCAGAATTTCCAATTTCTGTTACTTTGTTTGGAATTGTAATATTTAATAATGATGTGCAATTATAAAATGCAGAAGTTCCAATTCTTTCAACATTTTCTCCAATTAAAACTATTCTCAAATTAGAACATGATGAAAATACAGAATTTCCAATTTCTGTTACTTTGTTTGGAATTGTAATATTTAATAATGATCTGCAATTATAAAATGCAGAAGTTCCAATTCTTTCAACATTTTCTCCAATTAAAACTATTCTCAAATTAGAACATGAATAAAATGCAGAATTTCCAATTTCTGTTACTTTGTTTGGAATTGTAATATTTAATAATGATCTGCAATTATAAAATGCAGAAGTTCCAATTCTTTCAACATTTTCTCCATTAAAAACTATTCTCAAATTAGAACATGATGAAAATACAGAATTTCCAATTTCTGTTACTTTGTTTGGAATTGTAATATTTAATAATGATCTGCAATTATAAAATGCAGAAGTTCCAATTCTTTCAACATTTTCTCCATTAAAAACTATTCTCAAATTAGAACATGAATAAAATGCAGAATTTCCAATTTCTGTTACTTTGTTTGGAATTGTAATATTTAATAATGATCTGCAATTATAAAATGCAGAAGTTCCAATTCTTTCAACATTTTCTCCATTAAAAACTATTCTCAAATTAGAACATGATGAAAATACAGAATTTCCAATTTCTGTTACTTTGTTTGGAATTGTAATATTTAATAATGATCTGCAATTATAAAATGCAGAAGTTCCAATTCTTTCAACATTTTCTCCAATAAAAACTATTCTCAAATTAGAACATGATGAAAATACAGAATTTCCAATTTCTGTTACTTTGTTTGGAATTGTAATATTTAATAATGATGTGCAATATGAAAATGCAGAAGTTCCAATTCTTTCAACATTTTCTCCATTAAAAACTATTCTCAAATTAGAACATGATGAAAATACAGAATTTCCAATTTCTGTTACTTTGTTTGGAATTGTAATATTTAATAATGATCTGCAATTATAAAATGCAGAAGTTCCAATTCTTTCAACATTTTCTCCATTAAAAACTATTCTCAAATTAGAACATGATGAAAATACAGAATTTCCAATTTCTGTTACTTTGTTTGGAATTGTAATATTTAATAATGATCTGCAATTATAAAATGCAGAAGTTCCAATTCTTTCAACATTTTCTCCATTAAAAACTATTCTCAAATTAGAACATGATGAAAATACAGAATTTCCAATTTCTGTTACTTTGTTTGGAATTGTAATATTTAATAATGATGTGCAATATGAAAATGCAGAAGTTCCAATTCTTTCAACATTTTCTCCATTAAAAACTATTCTCAAATTAGAACATGATGAAAATACAGAATTTCCAATTTCTGTTACTTTGTTTGGAATTGTAATATTTAATAATGATCTGCAATTATAAAATGCAGAAGTTCCAATTGTTGTTACATTTTCTCCAATTAAAACTATTCTCAAATTAGAACATGATGAAAATACAGAATTTCCAATTACAGTGATTGATTCATTCATTTTGATACTTTCCAATTTATTCCACTCTGAAAAACAATTATCTGCAATTCCAGTGATGTAACCTCCAATAATAAGATGAATTGTTTCATTTTTATATAGTGTTCTATTATCATAATCTGTTGAATTGGAAATAGAAAGTGTTTTAGTGAATTATCAAAAGTTGAGAAACATTTTGTGAATAATATAAAAATAAAAATCAAACAAAAATTTTCATTTCGATGTTTTTTGTGGTATTGATTTAGTAAAAAAGATTTAATTGAACAAAAATTATATAAAAACAAAAAGATAAAAGACAAAATCAAATAAATGACGTTGATTTTAAAGATACAAAAATTGTTTACTTTTGAAATAATATTAAAAATAAAATCAAATATTTGAGATTTGAAATTTTTATGGTTTGCTTGTTGATAATGAAAAGGAAATGAATGGCAATATGTTTGGTTGAAATTAAAAGAGCAATTTGTTAAAAAAATTAAAGAGAAATATAATTTGTTATGAAAATTTAAAGATTGATGATAATCATAAATCAAGCTGTTGAATTTTTTGGAGGAATTAGTATGACTAAATGACAAAAGCATGCTCCTAAGAGGCGGTAGGATCTGCCCTTTTTTGATTTGGTGTAGTTGATATTGAAAATTTAAATGATAATTACAAATAATATTGAAAATAGTTTTAATTAGAGTGATAACAAAGAAGAAAATATGGGGAAGCGATATCCTTGTATCAAGATATGATGTTTTATCCGTGTGTTTCAAAATGTTCGTTTGGTTTGAAATGACATAAAGAGTTGCGGTCGGCAGTTTCAGGTTCCTTGGGTATAGTAACTGAAATTGACAATTTGCTGGTTCCAAATATGTAAATTTTTTTTAGATATCGAAATATAATAATGAATAAAAAATTTTGTCTTTGCTTGCTGCTTTGCTATTCGGAACGTGCATTGCTTTAGAAGATATTTTTGTTTTAATTGCGGAATATTTGAATACAAAACAACGACTGAACCCATTCTAAAAAACTAAAGAATTGATAGGGTTCGTTTAGTTTACATAAGTAAACGATTTAATATTCACTTTTTGATAAATGTATCACTTTTACACAAATAAACGGTTATGATCCACTTGCAAACGACCGTTTAGCAAAGTTTTGAATTTCCGTTATTCGTGGCATCGATTCATATTTTTTTTTGATGTCTACGGGAAATTTAACAAACCCTGGCCTGATGAATCAAACAGGAGATGTTAAAAATTCAGTAGCTTATTCGAAACTTTACAAAAATTTAACAGATCTAACATTAAGTGCAAAAGATAAAATTCAACTATTACATAAATACGATTTGAATTTGAGTTTATCTTCACGATTTCGAACAGAGTTTACAATTCAAAGCGAAATTGGAAACGAAATGGATGGAACTTTTTTCTCAGTTATTAACAATTCTTCTGGGAAAAGCTATGCTATAAAACTCATTAAAAATATTATTTTTGATAATATTTTTAATGAAATCTTGATATTATCACAAATTTCACATCCCAATGTTATCAAATGTTATGACATCTGGTTTGAACACAATCCACAAAAGGACAATGTATCATTATATATTCAAATGGAGTTATGTTCAACCTTAAATATCACTGAGTCATGTGAAAAAGATTCATTTTATGACAAACTTCAAAAATGTATTCATATTTCTAAGGGCCTTAAATATCTCCATGATAACAATATCATTCATCGTGACTTAAAGCCCTCCAATATTGTTATTGGAAACGATGGTCTTCCAAAGATCATTGACTTTGGTATCTCATCATTTAATACGTTCATAAATGACGATGCCATAAAAAGTTCGACGCCACTTTATGCTTCTCCGGAACATGAAAAAAAGGAAAAGCTGAGTCCTAAAGTTGATATTAATAGCCTTGGAATCATTTTCTCGAAGTTTTTGGTCATTTAATACTCAAATGTCGAAAATGATAACTATAAAACAACTTAAGAACAACGGCGAAGCGAACATAAATACTGACGAAAACTTAAAATCACTTATCAGCAAAATGACTGATAAGGATTCAAGCAAAAGACCAAACGCTGATGAAGTAATCAGTGCACTTGAGTCTTTGCTTTAAAATAAATAAATTAATATAAAAAAAATATAAAAACCAATTAATGTATTGGTAAAAAAAAAAAAAAAAAAAAAAAATTTTTTTAATAAAAAACTCATTCTTTTAATTATTTTTTATTTCGAAATGAAATTGTGTAAATGTGTTAGAAAAGGTTTTGATTTTCTGGTCGAAGAATTGATATATTGAACCGATATATGATAAACTTATTAACATAATATTCATTTCCCCGATTTTTGGATCTTAAGATATTAAAATGCAATTCATTCAGTTAAGGCTTGTACTTAATTATATAATTTCTATCATTTACAAATTTAGAAACAATTATTAGTGGAGAAAATGTCAAAAGCATTAATGATGATACATTTAATATCTGTGGACAGCTTAGATGTATTTATTATCATGGTAAATCAGAACCAAACATTTCATCACCAGCTTTTACATGTATTGAATCAATAAATGTTATGTCATTATACCTTTATAATGATACAACATTTGGTCCTTTTAATGTTACAAAAGAAACAACTGTTGGAGGATGCATTACTTGGTCAACTCAAACTTTCACCCAATCAAATTCATTTTCTAATTCAAATACTTTTTCAGATCAAATGCATTCACACGCGAATACGAGATCTAATTCATTTAATCAGTCCAACATATTCACAAGATCAAATATATCATTGCAAGTAGTTCAATATTTTTCAATAAATACACATTAATGTTTTAATATTACATGCGCAATCACTAAGTATTTATAATTTTACTTATCCATATTTACTTTCATTTGCTAATGAATACATATATTTTGTTCATGAAAATTATACAATGCCCAACGATTTTAGCTAATATAATGATTTAAATTGTTTTGATATTCCCATGAATTGTTATTTGGGTTGTTATAAGCAATAAAAATAGTAATGCAACTAGTTTAAGAGTGAAAAAAAAATATTCAGTAACATCAAGTTCAAAACATATGAACGAAATCAACTAAAAAATTCAAGAAATGACTAAAGAAGTTAAATGTTAATTATAAACATACAAATTACATAAAAACAAAATTATTTCTTGAATTCATTTATTAATGTTTAATATTCACAAAAGCTCTTTCTTTTTAAAGAAATTATTTATATATCATTTTTATATCCATTGGTCCTGATCTTCCAACACGAGTTCATTATATTCCTGATTTACTTCATCTGATCTCATATCGCTTCCAGTTGAATTTTTAGTTTCTAATTTTAATGCTGTTGATACGCTGTTACTTTTCTTTGATTTCTTCACAAGAAATATTACAATTCCCATAATCAACAAAACTGCAATTATTGCGCCACAGATAATACCTATCAAAGCCTTTTGAGAAATACCATTTCCCACAGGATTTATGATGTCGATAATTGTGAAGAAATTCGAATAAAAACTATATAACTTCGAATAACGAGTCACAATATATTCATAATAAATTAAATCTGTTCTGACGTATGTGCTACTAACTCCAATTAAAGTCAAAACATATGAATAAGAATATGTACCAGAAATTGTAACAGTTTCAGTGATGGAATATGAATTCGTAAGCGAAAGTATCAGCGTTATATTCGAAGGTAATAATGTATTCGACTTCGTGAACGTATTCGACTTAGTGAACGTATTCGACTTTGTGAATACATTCGACTGAGTAAATGTATTCGTAAATGTGTTGGAGTATGTGTTTGATTGTGTGAACGATTGCGTTGGTGGGAGACATTCATCAATGACTGTTCCTTTACTGACATTTATACCGCAGAATGTTTGGCCGTTATATGAATCGATTGTCATGACACTTCTGATTAAATTATTATTATCAAATACATTCGATGTATTCGTTGGTACTGTTTCGCCATAATAAAATATACATGTGAGATTGAAGCATGATGAAAATGCTTTGTCGCCAACTGATATTATATTGCATGGAATTTCGATGTTCCTCAATGAGATACAATTAGAGAATGCATTCATATCAATTACAGTGACATTTGTTGGGAATGTATATGTTTCGTTTGTTTTCCCGCATGGATAACAAATAATTTTAGTGACGTTTATGTTATATAAAATCCCATCTTCGTTATAATTGGAATAATTTGCGTTTTCGCTGGAAACTTTAATCATTTGAAGTTTGGAACAAAATTCAAATGCAGAATTTCCAATTTCTGTTACTTTATTGGGAATTGTAATATTTACTAATGATGTGCAATATGAAAATGCAGAAGTTCCAATTCTTTCAACATTTTCTCCATTAAAAACTATTCTCAAATTAGAACATGATGAAAATACAGAATTTCCAATTTCTGTTACTTTGTTTGGAATTGTAATATTTAATAATGATGTGCAATATGAAAATGCAGAAGTTCCAATTCTTTCAACATTTTCTCCATTAAAAACTATTCTCAAATTAGAACATGATGAAAATACAGAATTTCCAATTTCTGTTACTTTGTTTGGAATTGTAATATTTAATAATGATGTGCAATATGAAAATGCAGAAGTTCCAATTCTTTCAACATTTTCTCCAATTAAAACTATTCTCAAATTAGAACATGATAAAAATACATAATTTCCAATTTCTGTTACTTTGTTTGGAATTGTAATATTTAATAATGATGTGCAATATGAAAATGCAGAAGTTCCAATTCTTTCAACATTTTCTCCATTAAAAACTATTCTCAAATTAGAACATGATGAAAATACAGAATTTCCAATTTCTGTTACTTTGTTTGGAATTGTAATATTTAATAATGATCTGCAATTATAAAATGCAGAAGTTCCAATTCTTTCAACATTTTCTCCAATTAAAACTATTCTCAAATTAGAACATGATAAAAATACATAATTTCCAATTTCTGTTACTTTGTTTGGAATTGTAATATTTAATAATGATGTGCAATATGAAAATGCAGAAGTTCCAATTCTTTCAACATTTTCTCCAATAAAAACTATTCTCAAATTAGAACATGATGAAAATACAGAATTTCCAATTTCTGTTACTTTGTTTGGAATTGTAATATTTAATAATGATCTGCAATTATAAAATGCAGAAGTTCCAATTGTTGTTACATTTTCTCCAATTAAAACTATTCTCAAATTAGAACATGATGTAAATGCAAAATTTCCAATTACAGTGATTGATTCATTCATTTTGATACTTTCCAATTTATTCCACTCTGAAAAACAATTATCTGCAATTCCAGTGATGTAACCTCCAATAATAAGATGAATTGTTTCATTTTTATATAGTGCTATGTTATCATAATCTGTTGAATTGGAAATAGAAAGTGTTTTAGTTGAATTATCAAAAGTTGAGAAACATTTTGTGAAAAATAAAACAAAAAACACTAAAAACAAATTAATGTTTGTATGTCGCAAAAAAGTTTTCGATAAGTGAAATTTAATCAAAAACACAATAAATGAAACTATATAAATGTTATCATTTCTAAAAAATGAAAAATTACTTTCATTTAATAAGAAAAATTTAAAGAATTTATGAATTTTTGCCAAAAAATGAAAATTTCTTTTTTTGTTTGTGTTAATAATAATATGTTTTTTGATCGCGTAAGATCAATAAGATATGTTTGGTAACATATTTCTTTTGATTTTATCAAAATGTTAGCAGATTGTTTATCATCAAATGTGTTGAAATTTTTGCTGTTAAAAAGATGAATAAATGGTGAAAAAGAACTTGCAGTAGTAGACGCAAAGTTACATTGGTTTTCAGTTTGATTTTGTTGCTGGAAATGTAAATGTTTATTAAAAACGAAGGTGAAAACTATTTTACTTGTAAAAATGAGAAGAATAAAAACTTGAATTCTTGGTGCTCTTAAAACAAAATGATGTAGTTTGACAAAGTACTTCAAAATTGTTGTTCTGCTTGGATATGACATGGGAGATAGTAGTCTATCGTTTCTGATCGCTTGGTCAATGCTCCGTTCATTACGGCTCCAAAATTATGATTTTTTGTATGATATCGATATATGATAAAAAACAAAAAAAATGAGATTTTTCAAGTTCTACCTATTTCGTGAGATCTATTTTGTTTTGCAAGATATTCTTGTTTTAGTTTGGTAATAATTGAATAGAGAAAGTTATGGATACATAAAAAAGGTTTGTAAATTGACTAAACTTTATTCGAATTTTTGTTGCATCAGAGGTATAAAGCGGTTTTGACTACCTTAGTAAAATACCGATTCAAAAAGTGTGTATCATCAAAAGTGACAGAACTTTCCAAAAAGTGGTATCGGGGAAATACCGATAATAAACCCCGACGATACCTACTTTTTGAATGAGGCAACAATTTCGACTTTTTGAGCGAAGCGAAAAAAGTACTTCCGTATGCGAATATATGACCTCATTATGGCTGTCTTTTCAACCATAAGAATCGCTGTTCCCGAATCGGAGCATATTTTTAATAGAAATTAAGGTTTCTAACTCAAAAAATAATCCTATGTTTGATAGAAGTCGATCATTTCATACTTAGACGAGTAAACTATTGAATTGATATCAAAAAAAAAAAAAAAAAAAAAAATCATTCTATGAAAACATAATAAAACCATGCTTTTAAATACAATAGACATAATATTATATTATTATGCAATATACACCTCAATGATCAAAAGTTTTCTTGTGGGCTTAAGGACAAGCTATAAATTTTTAGCATTAATATCAATTCCTTCTTGTTCAAGAAGAAATTTAACTATTTCTATTCGACCTTTTGAAGATACATACATAAGTGCTGTATAAAATATTTAAAATAATTTCCAAATTTTATTTTAAAATATGTAATTATTATAATAAATATTAAATAAAACAAATAAATATCATCAGCATTAATATCAATTCCTTTTTAATAATACCATTTGTATTTTCTGTATAGCCAGTGGCTTATTATTTTCCTCATGAGATTGCTCTTTTATTTGAAACATTTTGAAAAATTCTAAAATTATTACAACATTTTGATTTTTTGATATGAAAAAACAACAAGCCAAATGACAAATAATTAGCTTTAATGTATATGGGAATTGATGATTATTAAAAGTTAACAATTGATTCAGAAATATTTGATTCATTCATTTCAAATATAGTTTCTTCTATTTTATGTAATATTTCAATGGGTTCTTTAATGATTTGTGTCTGATTATTTCCCATTTTTAAAACAAATACCAGTCTAACGGTTATGATGAAAAACAGGTCAATATTATCCAAAACCAAGTCATTATTCAACGCTAAAATGGTTCTCTAGTCGGACAATGAAAAAATCTTATGGGCTAATTAATGAGATATTTTCTCTAAAACTAGTGATATGTTTATTTTAATGTTTTGATGTATAGTAATATCAAATTTTAATAAAATATCCATTTTCATATGGAAATATCCAAATTAATCAATTATATTAACAAAAAATTCGTCATTGATGAAAAGGTCGCGTTGAAATTATTAAAAATATTTTCGAATAAAATGGAATTGATATTAATGAGAAAGATATTTACAAAATTGCAACACTAGAATAAAAGTTAGAAAAGTATATATAGTCATTGATTTACTTTGCTTGAGCTTCGCGGAGACGCTTGATGGCTGCACGAGCTGTGAGAGCTGCTGGAGTAGATGGAATGTAAGCACCACCTGTTGTTGCTTTACCACACTTTTGGCATTTCCAAATGCCAACAACTGTTCTTCTAACTGATGTCTTTCCGCAGAATGGGCATGGATACTTCTTGCGTTGTGATATTTCAATCTTTTTAATAGTCTTACGGAGAGATGCACCGTAGCGAACACCATATTTTCCGACAATTCCTACCTTCTTGGTTCTGCGAGCCATTTTCGAAAAGGGACCAAAACCGTCAAATATTGTCAAGCAGAAACCGTTTATTCCCAAAATGAAACGATAGATAATTCTGTGTATTTCGCATCAAAAAGCATTCAAAAATTTATCGTTCAATAAATTTTTACAAAATCTCTCCAAAAATATGCAAACATATATATTTAGTTAAGTAAATATGGCATCTCACTTGATCAATTTGTTCAATTAAGCAGTACATTACTTTGTTTAAAAATATAAGAAATTAATCAAAAATTAGAATTATGATAAATTAAAATTTTTTATTGATTGATCTAAATGCCTTTATTACCAACCACAAATAATTTATAAATTATTTTGTTCTTGATTTATTGTGAAACGTTTACTTTTCAAAGAAGTTTTATAAATGAATCCAAGCATTCAAACTCTTTATACTTTGAAAACAATAGCTTCTTTACAGCAACATGTTATTGACCTCGAAAAGGAAAGAAAAAAACTGGTAAAAAGAAAAAAGGATATTATTCATAATCTAAAACTCAAAGAATTCCACAAAATAAATGAAGCTGCCTTTAAAAAACTATCTACCCCAATAGAAAAAATGAGTATGGTAATTAAAAAAAATAATAATGATTTAGAAATTGAACTAAAGAAAAAAGAATACTTATTAAATCAAATTGCAGACATAAGGCATCAAATAGACAACAACAATTCCATTGAACTCACTTTGAATTTTTTAGAATCAACTCTTTCTGATTATCAAGTTTTAATATCAGAATTTTCTCGACTAACCCCATTACCATTTCCATATCAAGAACGCCTACGTGTAACTATTCATAGGTGTATATTAAATAACAATTTTATTGTACATGAAGACATAAATCATTTAATTACAGAATTTATTAAGTATCCACATGACTTTAATTCTTTATCACTAGAAGACAAAAAATCCATTATACACCTTATAAAAATATTTAAACAAGAATCCAAAAGCATCATCAAGAACATTTCCCGGATAGAATGCGACGATACACTCATCGAACAAAACCGCAACTTTTTGATAGACTCTGAAATCGAGAAGTATGCACTTTTGTCTACATCTCTTTCTACACTTTTCTCTTAAACCATTAAAATTTCTGGGGCGCCCCACCGCAACGATACACCACTTTTTAACCAAATTTTAATCTTCTTAAAAAAGAAGTATTTGGTTTATTCGCCTCGAAAATTTTTTCATTGTTATTAAACAACACAATTTTATTTTCATTTTTCCAAACGAATGCCGATGGTATGATGATAAATTTAATTTCTTGCGACCCTATTAATTCGAAGTTTATATTATTCGATTTTTTATCTTTAACTTGTTCTGCCCAAGTTAACACTTTATCAGTTAACGACGCGAATATGAAACTATTTGCTGAAGGAGAAATTGACACGAAATCGATTTGATTTAAATAAACTCTTTGTCTCCATAAGACAGCTCCTGTATCGAATGATATTATAATTATTTCACCTTCCGTATTCCCGAAAGCTATAAAACGTTGACAGAAACTTATGAAATGCATTTTCGATGTAATAATTTTAAATATAGTAATATAATCGATAGGTATATTCATAACTTTCGCCACTATAATATTTTTAATGAAAGCAATTAATAAATCTCTTTCAGTTGGTTTCCATCTTTCCATTAATAACTCGATGAATGTCAAATATTTATTTGTAGTGATAATTGCTTCGAAGAATTCGAGTGGACGAATCAAAGCAAATCGAATTGTTTTATTAATGGAAATATTCTTCGCGTTTATCAAATTAAGGAAAAATAGTTTTAAGTCTTTAATATATTCAGAAAAGATTCGAAACCCTTCTAATAATAAAAGAATCGCATCATTGTTTTCAAGAATATAAGGAAATAAATGATGCGTGCATTCAATGGCAAATATTGGATCGATTTTATATCTTTTACAATGCATGAAAACAAATGGTAATGTTATATTAAAATTAGCGAATTTCTCATGAATCGATTTAATGATTTCAGAACTTTGTTCATTATTAATCTTTGTAAATTCGTTTTGTAATACATCAATTGTAGCAGAACGTAAATATTCATAAGGTGAATCGATCCAACTTGCTAAGACATACATCGAAGGTTTAACTGAGTCTAATAATTTTTGTGATGTAGCAACTTGTGATAACATTAATACAAGTGGTAAACTTTCATCATTTTTAACATTAACAAAACATTTACCAATTGCTGTGGCTGCTACTCCATGAATAGCAGTCAAATAAGGTGAAAATGAAAACGCAATTTCTGTTGTGATTTCATCTTTTTCTTGGATTTTATTATCTAATATTATTTTACTCATTGTAACTTTCTTTGTGAATTTTAATTGTTCTGGAATCGTTTGTAATGTACCAATACTTCGTAACATATTACTTTGATATCGTTTATTACTTTTAAGTTTGATTGGTAATGTGACAGTGAAATTATCACCAGCTATAGCATAATTAAATGAATTTAAGATCCCAATGTCATCACATAAATCAACTTTCCCTTTACCAATATGACATTTCCATAATAGTTTTAACGCTAAAAATGATGGATCTGTTCGTAATGGTAAATTATCAAATGATTCAAATGAATTAAAAAATTTGATAATATCAAAAACTATAACAAACGTTTGACAATTCGGGATAATCAATTGAAGAACTTTCGAGAAAATTGGTTTCTTTAAATCAATTGTTTTGCCTGAAATATTTGGTACACTTGCGCTTTGTAATTTAGGTTGTAAATCTTGAGTTTTACCAAGTTTCTTAATAACCATTGATTTTCTTTTAGATACTAAATCACCATTCATATTATACGTATAAATTGTTGATAATTGACAACGAACATGAAATAATGAATCTTTAAAAATGATATCAATTATTGGCGAATTTAAATTAGTACATGTAATTAAAGGAAATAAATTCTTAGGATCAATAATAGTAAATGATGATATTGACCCTATAACTAACATTAATTCTTTCGATTCTAACCATTGGACCTTATTAATAGGTTCTGATAAATCATAAAAAGTCGTTCGTAATGTTTTCGATACTATTGACCATGCTTTAATTGAACCATTTCTTGAGAATGAGAAAAATATATTAATTTTTGGTGGTGCAAATAATATATTTGCATCTTTATGTTCTCCAATTTTATTATTAAAATTATCAATATAAATTTCATTATTAATTCCAATTCGTGCTTCATGTATAATTGGATCTCCAATTGCACATCGACAACGATATTTCGATTTGAAATATTTCGATAAGTTATATACATATTGAATATTATTTTTGGTTTGGAATATTAATATTGATTTACCTGGAGATGTTACAATGAATTCTTCAGGTGTTACATGGAATTGTGACTTAAACATGTCACTAGAACAATCTGTGGATAGTTTTAATGTTGGTAATTTTTTGTTTTTATCCGGTTCTGTGATAGTATGTGTAGTGTCTTGTTCTGATACTGGTTGTGACTCAATGAAATATTTCCCATTAATAGTCGAAACTTGAAATATACCTTTGCGTGACTTAAGTCGTCGAAAAACAGTCGACGCTTCAGATGTTGAATCAACGCCATATAATTCAACACGGCCACTTAACGTGGAAATGAAAAATGTGTTGTTGGAAACCCATTCAAATAAGACATATGAATCATCCGGCTTTTGGATGTGTTGTTCATATAATATGGATGTGGAATTGGAAACAATCCATTTGTTGGATGATAATGTTAAAATATGTTTTCGATCTGGTGAGATCTTGGAGCTATAAAATGGATAAGAATCAGAAATATCTGTGCTATAAGTCCCTATGCATGTGGGTTTATCCTCAAAAAATGAAAATATCGATAATGAGCCATCGGCACAGGAAACACAGATGAGCTCTTTGTTACTAGAAAGTGATGTAATGATAGAGGGAAAACCTGTTATACGATATAATAATGAGTTTTCTTGGATATCGGCAATTTCAAGGGTGCCATATGATTGAGATGCAATCATTAAACGATGATATTCTTTATGAAACGCTAAGTGTTGAGAAGATTCAGAAAATAATGTGGGGTGATGTGAAATAATAGTAAAATCTTCAACAGAGATTATTGATAATGTACCATCATATGAAAGTGATGCAACACATTGATCATGAATTTTGGAATCAACTTCGGTAAAAGATGTGATTTCTGTTGAATGTCCACAAATTAAACAAATTGGTAATACATCAATTAATTCTTGATTTTGTGATAAAACTTGATAAGCTACAATGGTTCCAGTGGTAGACCCAGCAAAAATAACAGATGTTATATGTGGACTGCTCCAAACTGAACTTTTTGGAATTAAACTTCGGTGTGGCTTGACTGAAATAAATTGTGAAAATTCGAGCATAGGACAACATTGATCTTCCCAGCAATGAAAAGAAACAGCTAAAGGTGTATAATAATTAGTTTGTCTGGGAAATGATTTCATTAATTTATCTGAACGATGAGATAATTCATTAATTTACAAATCACCTTGAAATAACGGTTTCATATTTTATATTCACAAAAAATTCACATAGTTAATTCAATTTTAAAATATAGTTTCGCAAAATCGAATCATAAACATCGAAAGAAGATTAATCATCTATACAGTGTTAAAAAGATAAATATGGAACATTTACTTATAGTAAACAACAGCTTCATAAGGTCTGAGCTTATTGGGGATGTTATCTCCATTTGGATAATTAGATATTAGAAGAACAGCACCAGTCAAATCAACACCTTCTGGAATCTCCAAGTCAAATGTTCCATTTCTAAAGTTTAATGCAACAAATAAGATATGTCCTTCGAAACACCTGGTGTATACATATAAGTTCTCATCATCTGGGTAATAAGCAGTGTAGTCACCATATACAAATATGTCATACTTATGTCGCAATTGTATTAATTTTTGATAATAATAAAAAATTGAATCTTTGTCAGAAAGAGATTCCTTTGCATTAATCTCTTTGTAATTCGGGTTAACTTTTATCCATGGAGTACCAGTTGTAAATCCTGCATTATTTGAATCGTCCCATTGCATTGGTGTCCTAGCATTGTCTCTACCCATGTAATGGATAGCTTCCATGACTTTATCCTTATCCATTTTGCCTGTTAATACGTATTCTTTCCAGAAGTTATGAATTTCTACATCTTTGTAATCATTGATGTCATCAAATAAAACATTAGTCATACCAAGTTCTTCTCCTTGGTATATGTATGGAGTTCCTTGTAGAGTATGGTTCATTGTTGCAAGCATTTTTGCACTAATCTTTCGGAATTCTGGCGAATCATTTCCAAATCTTGAAACACAGCGAGGTTGATCATGGTTACTTAAATAAAGACTATTCCAGCACTTGCCATTAAGAGCAGTCTGCCATTTGGTTTGAACTGCCTTTAAGTCACTTAGCTTCCACTTTTTGATAAACCATTTATCGTTTTCGTTGTCAATTCCCATCAACTCGAATTGGAACACCATGTTTAACTCATGACGATCTGGATCGGTGTACTTGACGGCTTCTTCTGGTGTGACAAATGCAGTTTCACCAACTGTCATGATGTCGTATTTGCTAAGAACACGTGAATTCATTTCATTGAGAAACTCATGAACACGTGGACCATGCGCATAGTTCTCAGAACCAACAAGAAGGGATTTGGTGTCATGGCCATCAGGAAGTCCTTCAACTTTGGATATTAATGAAATGACATCCATACGAAAACCATCAACACCATGATCAAGCCAGAATTTGACGATTGAATATACCTCCTCGCGAACTGTAGGGTTCTCCCAATTTAAATCTGGCTGCTTTTTTGTAAATAAATGTAGATAATATTCTTCAGTATGTTCATCATATTCCCATGCAGGGCCGCTAAAAAAAGAAGTCCAGTTGTTTGGAGGCTTTCCATCATGTCCTGGACGCCAAATGTAATAATCACGTTTTGGTGAATCTCGTGAACTTCGAGATTCAATGAACCATGGATGCTCGTCAGAGGTGTGATTAACTACAAGGTCCATTACTAGTTTAATTCCTCTTTTATGCATTTCAGAAATCATTTCTTCCCAATCTGCAAAAGTTCCAAAATCGGTCATTATATCCCTGTAATCAGATATGTCATATCCATTGTCATCATTTGGAGATTTATAACAAGGAGATAGCCAGACAACATCAATACCAAGATTTTTTAGATAATCAAGTTTTGAAGTAATTCCTTTCAAATCGCCAATTCCATCACCGTTTGAGTCCATAAAACTTCTTGGATAAATTTGGTAAACAACAGCTTCTTTCCACCAAGCCTTTTGCATAAAAGTGAAGGGATGATACTCACAAAATTCAAAAGTCTCTGAATTTTGTTAGGAAATTTATTTCGTTCTTTTACATTTTCTTCCTCCTTTTACGTGTAAAAATTGTATAATTAAAGCTTTTTTAATTTTCTTTTGAATAGCTATTTATTTTTCTGTGTATTGATAGAAATGATTCTTTTTTAATGATAAAATGATACGAAATGTTTAAAAAGAATTAAATTACCAAATAATTACTTGTTTGTTGTATGACGTTAAATCATTTAACCAAAAGAAATTCGATTCTTCCAAAATTAATTTATCATTGGAAGAATTACAATACATGAAAAATTTGGCAATGTTATACAACTCAAGCCAAAAACAAAATGCCTTTGGGTGTTTTTGCATAGATTATGTAAGGAAAATTGTTCATTGAAAAACAAGGTTTATTAGTATAAATTAAGTTGTTGTTATGAGTAAAAATGAAGCGGCAAACATGCATAGAAGAGCTGCGAATATCTAGAATAAAATAGTCTAAAACGAATTATCAGAAGAAAAAGGAAATTGATCATCACTTGAGTCAACATCAGGGAATATATCTTTAACTGTTTTCTTGTGAGGTATTATTTCTTTGGGTGTGTCATCTTCAATTTGTTCAGTGGAAATAGATTGATTTTCTGAAAATTCTTGTACTCTTTCTTGAAAAGTTGTTGGTACTGGCACGCTTTGGATAATTTCTGAAAAGAAATCGAATGGCATTTCCGAGTTTTCCAATTCTAAATTAAGGAAGTCAAGTTTGTTGCCTAATTCTAATTGAACTGTATTTATTGTTGATGTCATTTGATAATCTCTAAGGAAGGAAGCCACAAGTCTGTATGCCATATCCCAGGATTTATTATTTCTAATTTTGCATTTGGATTTCATCTTTGAAAAAAAAAATGAATTTGAACTATTAATGGCTTTTGACAATTCTTCTTGATAGCGAGATTGAAGGTGATTTGATACACCTTTTTTGACCATATATTCTGCTGTTTCGCTTGCAATTGAGCTATTGCTCATTCTATCTGAACAAAGACTCTCAATTTCAAAAACCCGCCAATTGTAAGTGGTAATAAATTATTTTTTACTCTTAGAACCTCTTATATATTTTTTTGGAATTAAAATAAAATTAATGAAACAGCACTTCACTGGGCAACACGCCAAGGTCATTCTGAAGTTACAAAAGTTCTTCTCTTACAAAAAGGAATTGATGTTAATGCTAAAGATATTTATTTGTTTTATTTAAAATTTATTTTAATAATTTTATATTTCAAAATAATATTTGGAAATTATTTAAATTATTTATAACAGCACTTATTTATGCATCTCGAAATGGTTACAAAGAAATATTTAAATTACTTCTTGAACAAAAAGGAATTGATATTAATGCTAAAAATATTTATTTGTTTTATTTAAAATAAATTTTAATAATTTTTAATTTTATAATAATATTTGGAAATCATTTAAATTATTTGGAACAGTACTTATTAAAGCATCTGAAAAAGATTATACAGAAATAGTTAAATTACTTCTTGAACAAGAGAATATTGATATCGATGTTAAAAATATTTCTTTGTTTTATTTAAAATATTTTAAAAAAATATGACATTTCATATAAACATTTGGAATTACTTATAAACATATAAAACAGCGCTTATGATAACATCATAAAAGAAAAATACAGAAATTATTCGATTATTTGTAGACCAAATTCAACATCATAAATGTGACGACATAATAAAATTAAAAGATTCACAAGGATAAAAAAGAAAATATTTAAATATTGAAATAAACATTTACTAAATTCACCTTGTTTTAACATATTATTATCAACGCATGAAATTTGATTAATATTATACCCTCACCGATATGTGATGAACAATTATCACATAAAATAACAGCTTTCTCGTTCCTAAAATCATTATTTTTTCTTAATTCATCAATATATAAAAATATTACTAATCTAATATATTCCCCAAATATTTCTTTTTTAACAAAAGCTGATTCCTGATACCTGTAAATGAAATTCGCCTTCACGAATACCACTTATTATTAATTTATTATCGAGGGTCTTTATTTTTGAAATTATAAAAGGTACCTAAGTATCACCAGCAGATTCAATTGTTTTTTGTGATTTATTAATTACAAGTATTCCCGAAGTACAATAGTACTTGAATTAATTTTTAAATATTTCAAAATGATGCAAAATAATAAATTTACAAAAAGATAATAAATATAATTTCCATATGAAACTTTATATAAGAGCTATTCATGAAAAATTTATAATTATTATATTATAATTATATAATAGTTTATACAACTTATTTTATATTTCTTCAATTTTAAATATCTAAATTAATGATATTTTTTAAAATATAAAGAAGAAGAATTTAAAAATTAGGATATATATAAAAGCATAACTCATAATTTATCAAAGTTGGATTTATTTTTTTCTCAATCAAATAATACCAATGATCTAGAATCGTTTTTTCAGAAAAAAATGTATCGTTTGTTTCAAGATATTTCAAGAATATGTACTTACACAGAAACTATTTTATTGATTATAAATTATTAACAGGTTAAATAAGTACATCATTAAGGTATCACGAAAATTATGATATCAATCATTTTTTCATTGAATTCATAAATTCAAGATTTCATATAAAATTTTGGAATAAATAACAAATCACGATTTTATGATAAAATTTCAATATTTCTATTTCTTAACAACCTAACAATCATTTAAGTTGGCTGTTGAGAAATTACAATAGAAGAAACAAACAACGTATCTTATCGAATAAAGGGTAAAATTTTGATAATATTTACCGTCATTCAAATTCACTCCTATCGTCATTTGTTGTTATCGTTCAATGTAAACCATGCAAAAGTCGATTTTTGGCACTTTTTGGAATGAAAGAATAAATTTATCTCGTGCTAATCATGATATTATTCTTAGTTTTTTATTAATCATAGATGCAACTATGTATATATATTATATATTCATGATATCAAGATCGTAGGATGATCGATATATAGGAAGGGTGGAAATCGCAAGTCGAGTTTAATATATAGTATTAATAGTTCAGATAAGTCAATTTTCTTATTAATTGAAAAATCACTAAATCAGATAGAATTTTGTTTCCAATTTTAAATAAATCGAGAGTATAATTTTTAAAATAATCAGAATGCAAAAAATGAAGATATATTAGATGCTGATATAAAATTTGATTGAATGGTTAAAACTTCTTTTTGAAGCCAGTCGATTTGTAGTGCTCGGAAAGTAAAGTTCGAATTGGTGAGAATGTTGTAACTTTCGTTTGCTGGAGCTTTGTCAACTCTAATCTCGAAAACACACCGGCGACATCAGTTTTATTTTTTGACCCTAATCATTTTAATAAAAAAGTACATGTAATAATTTGATAAACAAGACACGATTTATATATAATTACCAATGAATAAAATTAATGAGAAGTTTCTAATTTGGTTCTAATGATATATGAATTTTGTGAGATATTTTTATTTTTGTTTGTCCCTATTTGTCGCCAAATTAGAACTCGTTCAAATAATGGATTTCAGAGAATGCTTGCTGGTGCTTCAGCTGAGAATCTTCTTGTTTCTAGCGATTGTACAAGCAATCGCTCACTGTTCAATTCTTAAAATTCGAGATGGACATTCTGAATCAACAACCATTTACTAATTTTAGTCCCTCTGTGCCTTGTCTAGTTATTCACAGCACAATTGTTTAATTTATAAACTTATAATAAACACACAAACTTTATTCTTTTTTTGATTTGTTGTATTCAATGCAACAATTGTTGAAAAAATCTATCGTACTCATTCACCACTTTAAACGGTTGGATTTGGGGTACCCTGGACTATTGTCACTTTTTACATTCTGGGGCGGTTTGGCCGACCTTTGGTATCATGCCTCTCGAAGTTACAGATCCTTCAGCTTTTCGTGATATGGTCCGTATGCTCTCAACAAACGTCGATGGTCGCAAGCCACTTTACTTGGCACTTACAGCTATTGCTGGTCTTGGCCGCAGATTTGCTCATGCAGTTGCACGTCGTGCTGGTCTTGATCCACTCAAACGCGCTGGTACACTCACATCACAAGAAGAAGAACGTATTGTTGCAATCATCCAAAACCCAGTTGAAAATGGCATTCCAGTTTGGATGCTTAACCGTCGAAATGATCGTGCAACAGGAAAGAACCTCCAATGGGCATCTACTGATCTTTCATCTAATCACCGTAATGAAATTGAACGCATGAAGAAGATGAGGATGAAGCGCGGTATTCGTCATAGCCTTGGCCTTAAGGTTCGTGGTCAATGCACTAAATCAACAGGCCGCCGTGGTGTTGCAGTTGGTGTTGAACGTAAGAAGTAAACTCATTTATATTTCACTTTTTTTCATGATTTGAATCCAAATGTTATCTCTATTTTGTTACTCTCAAAACATCGCAACAATTTTCTTCGTTCATCACTGTCCGACAGATCTCAAATTTATAAATTAATTATACGAAATTCAGCAGAACCACATCAACAACACTCTGAATTTAAATGTCCGTTTGCAGATGATGTAACGACAAACAAATAAATCGCGTAAACATTTTACCGTTTAGAAATTTCTAACAAACCGTTATGTCGTACTTTATTTTGTATCTTTGGTCATTGACTCAGTCCATTTGCTTTGTTCCATTTACAAAAGCTTCTGGAATTATTCCAAAGAACCAACCGTATAACTACAGCTAGAGTTTCATTTCTATCTTGTTTCAATTGTTTCCAACTCTTTTCTGGTGGCTGAAGCAAAACTTTTGTTACCCATTTTGCTTGAAGCCACCAAACCACCAACCGTCGCTTTTTGGCCACAACCGCCAAAAAGTGCTGATGTTAACAAACGGTCACCCGTTTTCCTATCGTTTATTAGATTTATAACGGATTTTTTTCGGTGGGTTCGTCCCCAAAAAGTGACCATGCAAATGACACTTTTCCAATCGGTCGGCTGCCCCAAAATATCATGAACCAAATATTCTCAGTCAGGTTCGATGGGGAAATCAAAGAAATGACGTTTGAAGAAATCTGTAATGTCATTTCCGACGAAAGCAAAGCCAAAGAACTTAGTGATTACATTATTGAAAATGCGGAAGATTCTACTGTTACAACCATTGATTTCCTTGCGATGGCTCTATTACACACTGGCTACGAGGACATGTTCGAAGATGTCCTTAAGACAGTTTATAGCGAACTTACTAAAAATCAAAAGATACAAATATATAACATTCTTCCATCCCATCTTGCCCTTTTTTACCTCCAAAAAGTCGCAAGAGGAATCGACATTGAAGAGAATCTTGACCGAGCAAATTCGCATATCGAAGAAGCTGGTTCATTAGAGCCACGATCCCCATTAATGTTAATTGCCAAGGCTTACAGCCATATCCTGAAGCAGCAACACGACCGAAAGGACATCGAAATGGCCAAAAGCCATTTCACGTGGATATCTGATGAATTAGATCGATCTATTGATAAGAAATATGCGCAATATGACCTCTCTGTTCTTACCAACATCGGCTTAGGCTTTGTCTATTATCAGCTTGGGTCATATGACGAAGCGTTTCAAATCTTCAAGAAGATATTTCTTAAAAATCGTGGCGCGATACCACAAATCCGACTTGCGCTTGCACAATGTCTCGTAGCCCAAAAGAAGAACGACGACGCCGAAGCAGCATTCAGTGCCTTATTACATAAGTTTCCCGATAATCCATATGCGTTAATTGGCATTGGATTTATAGAACTTAACTCTTTAACACAAGAAGGAACTCTTCGTGCTGTTCAGAATGTGAACAATGTATTAAAACAACGACCAGATTTTGCGCCAGCGTTATTATTAAAGGCCGAAATTCGCTTTATCTCAGGGCAATATAAGAAAATCCCACCGATATTCAAGAAGATAATTAGTACGCCCGGAAATAGTAAAGCAGTTCAAGCTGAAGCATTTTATCATTTAGGGCGATCACGTCATGCAACAGGTAAACTTAAAGGAGCAGAAGAAGCATTTCTACAAGCGATCAAATTTAATCCCAAACATAATGCAGCACTTTATTTCTTGGGATTATTTGCAGCTGCTAATGGTGAACCTAAAGTCGCATTAGAATATTTAGAAAAATCAGTACGTGAATATCATGACGTCTTTGAAGTTAATGCAGCATTAGGACTTGTTAATGCAGAGTTATATCAAAAGGATAAAAATCAACAACAACGTTATCAAAGAGATGCGATTAAATATTTGGAAGCAGCTATAACTTGTGCTGAAGCAAGTAAAAGGCCTATTAAGAATGAAGAGTTATTAAAGGTATATATTACATTTGGATGGATCTCATTAAAGAAGTTAATGTTTGATAAAGCCGAAGTTAACTTTGAAAAGGC
This sequence comes from Histomonas meleagridis, assembly GCF_020186115.1. NCBI lineage: Eukaryota > Parabasalia > Tritrichomonadida > Dientamoebidae > Histomonas > Histomonas meleagridis. The sequence goes on from NW_027150916.1 coordinate 29,555, forward strand.
AATAAATATATATAATTCGATTGAACAAGTCCCACCTGATAATATATTCATGTATCATGGAATATCGAAATATCAACGTGAAAAATATAATGAAGCGTTAGAAATATTTCGTAAATGTAATGATCAAACTCAACCATTATTGAAATATAACATTGGATTATGTTATGAACAATTATTAATGTTTTCTGAAGCGCGTGAAATATATAAACAATTACATAAAGATTTCCCAAGTTTCGCAGAGCCATTATTACAACTTGCTTCTTTAGTAGTTAGAGATACACGTCCAAATATTATTAACAAAGAAGCGAAGAACTTATTGGAAACAGTTGTCCGTGAAATCGATTCGAAAAATATTCAAGCGTGGATTCAACTTGCAGAAGTTAATGCACGTTCAAAACAATTACAAGAAGCTCAATCGAACATGCAAAAGGCTCAAGAAATCGCTGGAGAAGGTGATGGTTCATTATATGCAACTGTATCAATTGGTAATTATTTTTTGGAGGCTGCACAAAGTAAAGATGACCCAATCGAAAGAAAGAAAAGAATTGATAACGCTAAAAAACATTTCATTAATGCGTTAAAATCAAATCATAATTGCGTAGCAGCTGCTAATGGTTTAGCAATTTGTTGGTTATTACTCGGGCATACAAAGGATGCTAAAGAATCATTGTTCTTAATTAAGGAATATAGAGATGATTCATCAAGTTCATTCGAGAATTTGGGTCATGCTTATATGACTGAAGAGAATTATTCTTCTGCTTTGGGTCAATTCGAAGATGCAAATAAGAAATTCTTCGATAAGACTGACGTGAATTTACTTTTCCAAAGTTATTATGCTTCAAAAGGGAAAAAAGATTTCGAAAAATGTCTCGAAATTTCAGAGACTTTATGTATGTTAAGACCTGAAATTCAAAATCATTGGTATTTATTGGCGTCTTCTTTACATAAAGTTGTTCTTTCACAATCTTCTCCTAGAGCATTAGCAAATGTAAAACAATTAAAGGCAAATACTGTAAAGAAATGGAAAGGACAAATGACTTATGCTCTTAATATTTTCAAGAAGTTTAGGAATATGCAAGGTGGGGCTAATAATGCAAGTTTAAATGATAAGATTGAACCTATTGAAGAAGAAATTTTACCAAGATTAAATGAATTGTTAAAGAAGGCTAAAGAAGATGAAAAGATTAAAATGGAACAAAATAGAAAACAAATGGAACAATACTCACCTCGAAAACAAATCCCTGATGATATAGAACATCCTTAATTAAAAAAATAACAAATAATTTAATTTAGATTTGATGTTAAATTTGATTGAGCAGTTTTCCAACTTTTTCTACATTTCACAAATTTTATCACAAAATTTGACTTTGGTCTTTTTATTCTTCGCTATCACTTCACAACCGATAAAGAAGATAGACTTTAATAGAAAATTGAATACAGCCGATTGGAATTACTTTCAACCAATTCTATGGTTTTTGATCTTATTGAAATTTTTCTGAACGCTTTGGTCATAAAAAAATAGACGTTTAACGACCACAGATAATATTTATAAATAAAACATATAATTAAATATTATATTTCTTATGTATAAATGATTTTAAAAAGATTTTTGCTTTAAAAATTGATTTTTACCAATAATTCATCGAGATATTTTTGTTTTTTTAATGGGCCGAATGATCACTCAAAATTTTAACACAAAACAGTTCACTTTTCATTTATGGATTCCGAATTTAGAGTTGAATATGATAGCTTTGGACCAATTAATGTTCCTAGCAAACATCTTTGGGGAGCACAAACACAAAGATCATTCCAAAACTTCAAGATCTCCACTGAAAAGATGCCTCTTGAAATAGTTTATGCTCTTGCAAGAGTTAAGCGTGCAGCAGCAATTGTTAATAACAAACTTGGAAGACTTGATGGCGATAAATGCAATGCTATTGTAACAGCTGCCGATGAAATTCTTAATGGTTTACATGATAAAGAATTCCCACTTAGTGTTTGGCAAACTGGTTCTGGAACACAAACTAACATGAACGTCAACGAAGTTATTGCCAACATTGCATCAGAACGTCTTGGTGGTGAAGTTGGTCCAAATAGATTAGTCCATCCAAATGATGATGTTAACAAAGGCCAATCCTCCAATGATACATTCCCAACAGCAATGCATATTGCAGCAGCTATTGCACTTGAAAACAAGCTTCTTCCAGCAATTCTTGATCTTCGTGATGCCTTTAAAGCTAAGTCAGTTGAGTTCAAGGACATCATTAAAATCGGACGTACACATCTTCAAGATGCCACACCAATGACACTTGGCCAAGAATTTTCTGGCTATACTGAACAACTTAATATCTCCATGGAAATGATCAAGCATTCACTTAATGGCATCTATGACCTTGCCATTGGTGGTACAGCTGTTGGTACTGGTCTTAATGCACATCCAGAATTTGCAACAAGAATGGCCGATGAACTTGCCAAACATACCGAAATTCCATTCCGTTCAGCACCGAACAAGTTTGCAGCACTTGCAGGACATGAAGCCATGATTGGTGTTCATTCCGCAATGAAGACATTAGCAGCAGCATTGTTCAAAATTGCTAATGATATCCGTTGGCTTGCATCTGGTCCACGTTCAGGCTTAGGCGAAATCACATTACCAGCTAATGAGCCCGGAAGTTCAATTATGCCTGGTAAGGTCAATCCAACACAATGTGAAGCAGTAACAATGGCTGCAACACGTGTATTTGGTAACGACACCACGATATCATTTGCAGGCGCATCTGGTAATTTCGAATTGAATGTCTACAAACCAGTCATTATCGATGCATTCATGCAATCCGTACGTTTGCTGACTGACTGCTGTGTATCATTTAGATTACATTGCGTCGAAGGCATTATTGCAAACAAAGAAAATATCGCAAAATTAATGGAAAGGTCTTTGATGCTTGCAACTGCCTTAGCACCACACATCGGATATGATAAGGCTTCTAAAATCGCTATCCACGCCGAAAAGAATAACTTGTCATTAAGAGAATCTGCTACTACATTTGGTGGATTAACAAATGAACAATTTGACGAATGGGTCGTACCATCGAAGATGATTGGAAACAGCTAAATAAGTAAGAGTAAACATTAAAAAAATGTTCATAAATTATTCATTTAAATCTGATTTTAAGTTTTTGCACAAAAGACAATTTTATTTTCTCTGAAATTTGATTGGCATTTACAATTGTATTGAAAATTCAAAATTTTGAAATTTCTCTTCACGGTTAAAATTGCGATTTGATTGGTTTACTCAGTTGTAAAAAATCGTTGAAGTGCAGCCAAATATAATAAATCTTCTTTTGAACTCGTTTTTATGCTTATTTACAGTAATAACAAAATTTGGTTTTAAATCTTGAAATTCATGTGACGAATGTTTACTTAAAATATTGCTTTGGGTGGGAAAAAATCACATTTGTACAGTTCCGATAATTTAGTGAAAGTGATTTAAATTGAAAATAATCGTTGTATACAAAATTGAGGACATTGAAACTTATTTAATTGGTGCGTGGCAAATGCCGGCAAATCGGATTCAAAAGACGTCAAAACCCAAACACATCACAACTAAAAATGTTTTCTCTTTTGTTAATTAACGCTTTATGCGCAATTGACATTGAAATCCCACAAGGCCTCGAAAACGGAATTGGATGCTCCATTTGCAAGCACCTTGTCTCAGGCATCGCATCAGTCTTAGTCAGCACAACATCACAATCAAAGGTTCAAGAATACGGCGAAAAGATCTGCGCTCGTTTCCCATCAATCGGCCGTACATTATGCAACAAGATTGTCGAATACATTCCAAACATCATGAACTATCTCTCAACAGGTCTCACAAACTTAGAAGTTTGCACCAAACTCAATATCTGCAGCTCAAACGATGTCGATAATGATGATGCATACCTCGAATTATACCTCGAAATGGAAGAAGATGATTATGTTACTGAAATCGAACTCCCATTAGGCCTTTCCAACGCAGACAACTGCGCTATCTGCAAGAAGGCAGTCGGCTTCGTCTCCGCTGCTATGGGTAACAGCCTTGTCCAATCAATCGTTAAGGCCGCCGCTACAGCTGCATGCGGTTTAATCAGCGGTGGAGTTGGCGCTGCTCTCTGCAAGACAATCGTCTCAGTATCAGTCGGCCCAATCATGAGCTGGCTCAGCAGCAAACTCTCATCATCATCAATCTGCACTAAGCTCGGATACTGCAAGTCGAACTCAATCGATTTCCTCGATTTCGATGTCGAAGAAGAAGAAGACGAAATATATTACATCCCAATCCCAGAAGGCTTAGACAACGGAGTCGCTTGCTCTGTTTGCACAACAATCGTTTCTGGAATCTCAACAATAATGAAGGACACAAGCGTTACATCACAAATCGCTAGCCTCGCAGCTAACCTTTGCTCAAAGGTTCCAACTATTGCTCAAAGCATCTGCAGGACAATCGTTAACAATTACCTTCCAAAAATCATCAGTTGGCTCGGAAGCGGTCTCTCTAGCTCTGGTGTCTGCAGCAAATTAGGTCTTTGCTAAAGGATACTTATCTCTAATTTATTTTTTTTATGAAATTTGAATTTGCAATTTTTGGTTTAAGTTGTCGATTGGAAGTAATTAAGCGAATTGGATTTGGTTTTCGATGAAATTCGAGAATTTATTGATGAGAAAAATGTGTTTTATTGTTGGAACAAAAAATGATTACTGCGATGTAAATCATTGAATTACAACTTTTTGAATTATGTAACGTTCAATAGAGAAAATGACACTGAAAACAAACCTCGTACATGTTCAAACAGAGAAATTTCGCGAATTTTTGTGGGGTGATACAGAAAAAATATATGTTGCTCAAGATGTAACCAAACTCCATCTTAATGGTGGAAATGCACCAAGAACTATTATCATAACAAATGGTGCTACATATATTTTCCGAGTAAAAGGATTCAACAAACTTCAGATGGCAAAAACATTTTCTATTATATCTCTTCAAAAAATTTCATATATTGAACCAAATATTCTAAATTTAACGTTTGGGAAAAATAACTTTGTATTCAAATCAGATGATGCTCTTAAAATAGGTCAATTACTTATTTATCAACAAGCAATGTGTACATATAATGTTCCTAATCATACAACACTCCGAATTGAATCTACGCCACCAGGTGCACTTAAAGTTCACTCTGGATTTCGCAGCCGTCCTTCATCTTTATTTCAAACGCGTGTTATAGTTTTTGCACATTATTACAATACCAAATTTCCTCTTTCAACTGTTAGAATGTATCGCTCATGGGATCACTCACATAGCGGTACCTTTAAAATTGATTCATCTTTTAAGCATAACAATATAATTCAAGCAGTTGCTCATTCCATCTCATGGGATGCCGATCTTAAATCACTTGAAGTATCAGGTTTTGCCCCAGAGCATCTTGGGTTATTTATTTCTACATTATTCGAACGTTCCTTTGCACTTTCTAAGATCACAATTCAAAATTATAAAGATTCTATTAATACAGATTTCCATCTAAAAACACAAGGAGACACTGCCATAAGTAATGTTTCCTTTGTCAATGTAAGGCCACAAGTAATTGTCGCGTTTACAGAAGCTCTAAAAGAATTCCAAGGAAGAATTAAAATTTTCAGAATTTCTCAATGTAACCTAATCCAAGAAGATCTTGTCTCCATATTTAGTGCCATACAAACACTTCCATGTTTTATGAAGTTACAAGCAATTGAACTTGATCAACTTCAAGTAAATGAATTTCCATTCATTGAATTCGAATCAATGTTAAGTAAACTTCGTGTCCTTCATTCAATAACATTAAGTAGGTTGGACATTGAAGGAGTTACATTACTCCAAACAATCCTTTCTAAGGCAAGAGCGCCAAGACACATTTCACTTTTGGGAGTTCAATTCAATCAACCGAAATGTCACATCACATTTCCGCCGACCGTTACGTTGCTTGATGTGAGTCAATCAAACTTTGATGTGAAGACATTTAAATCTTTGGTGGAAAGTCTTTTGTCAGCACCAAGGACAACGCCATTGTTCTTTTATGCCTCTGATATTCATGGTGCAACTACTCAACAATTCCTTGATCCAATTAATAGTATTGGTAATTTACATCCAAACATATTCGAACTTTCATGGAGTGGGAATGAACTTACACCTGAAGATGTTCGTTCTCTACTTACTTTTTGTCTCAATCAAACTAATTTGAAATTCCTTGATATTGGTCGTACAATTAAACCAACTAATTCCCCTGAAATATCTCTTAAATTTATATCAAATTATATTAAAACTTCTACTTTAGAAGGTATTAACCTTCAATCTGATATTGGAAATCAAATCCCATCGGAACTCATCAATTTCATTCAGGAACTTACTGGTTCACCTAACTTGATTTCGCTTCATCTTGGTAATTCCGGTATAAAAGATGTTGGAATTGAGCCAATCCTCAAATTCGTCAATGAGACTGATGCTTTACAAGAAATTGATATTGATGGCATTCAAGTATCAAGTGCAGCTGAGCTTGTAAAACTCTATAATGGTCTTGTTTCCAGTAATCATTTAACTGCAATTTCAACGCCAGAATCCGAATTAAAGAATCTTCATATTGATAAAGAAAACATTCCGGCTGAGGTCAAAAAGATGTTATTAAGCCTCAAGAAGAAAAAGATGCCGCGCACATCACAACAACGTCTTGCACAATGTGAACAAATCCAAGTTGACGTAGATGATGAAGACAATCAAGAAGAGGAAAAAGGTTTTGAGGCAATTCTAACTCTGAAAGAGCCTCCATCATTGGTGCAGAGAAGAGCTCGTCCGAATATTGTCAAATCAAAGAATGATTCATTGGAAGAAATTAACTCTGTCATGAAGATAATGGTCGGCGAATTCAAGCAGAAGACCGATGATTGTAAATATGATCCAACGAAAACTGCTGAATTGATAATGAAGCATCTCAACACATCAAAGAAAGCTCTCAAAATCACAGATGAGTATTGAATTCAAATATTTGTCACGATACGTTGTAAAATAAAGAAATTTAAATTGTTTTTGTCGTTGCATTTGACATCAAACTTTGAGAACAGACTTTGTCAAAATTTGTGCAGAAAACGTTAATTTCATACAAATTTACATAACTTTAGGACGAAGATTTCAAACAAAAGTAAATTGATGAGACATGTGCCTGTTTCATATATTCAGTGTCTATCAAAGAGTGAAAATGGTTGCTTTATTGAAAAATTCTGTGTTTATTTAGCAGATTGAAGAAGAGTCTTCTTGACCGTTTAATAAACGGGCAAAAAAAAAATTTGTGTTGAAGACGTTAAATCAGCACTTTTTCACATCACGTTGTCCAAGCTTGGACTCTTTATAGTCAAAGGTTATCTTCTACGTTCGATTTAATTGATTAGAATGCATAATTTTTGTGGGATCCCTCATGTGAACGAGTTGCATCTTTTTCATGTGAAATGTATTTAAAAATTCGGTCTGGATGAAGATTTAGATAGAAATAAGTTCAACTTTGAGACTCATTAAATCTATTTCATTTGCATTCCTTCTTTTTATTATTTAAATCGAATAAACAAATAATCAATAAAAATCAGGATTATAATCACTTCATGTTAGTGAAGGTTTTATTGATTTTCATGTAATATGTAAAATATAATAACAAATAATAATAAAATATTATACGTAGGATTTATTTAAGAATTTTTGCTTTTTATTTCCCTACAGAGTTGGTAAATCTAACTCATTTAAAGTTACTTATATTGATGAGATTTCTTCAGCGTTTACTACTGCATTACGTTTGCGTATTACTACATAGATAATGCCTGAAGTAATAATTATTATTGCGAAAATTCCAAGTACAATTCCTAAAATTAAAGGTAAATTTGTTTCTTCGTTATTTTTGTCATCATCTTTCTGTGATTTATCTTTTTTAGTACTCTCTGATGTTTGTTCTTTTATGTCTGTATTTGTACTTGATTGGACTTCTGGTTCTTCTTTTTCTTCTGTTTCTTTTGGTTGGTCTTCAAAACTTAAATCTGAGATTTTATAAGAAATTGTTTTACTTATAATTCCATATTGGTTAACTGTTGCTACATGAATATATTCTCCTTTTTTAAGATCTTTAATCAAACCTTCTTTTGTTTGTTGTACGTTTTCTTGTGTTTCCGAATAAATTTCAGTTCCAATTGGGGAATCATTAATGATATATAAATATTTTTCAACATTGATATCAACATCAAGTTTAACATTTTTTGATGATATTTTTATTCCATTATTTGTAGTGCCGATAACCTTATAATAAAAAGATTTTGCATGATTTTCGATATTTAACTTGATTAAATCATTATCTGATTTACTAGCAGAAGGTGTTTGAGGTTGTGTTTTATATATAAGTGACTTATCTAATGACTTTTGCTCATTTGTTCTCTGATACAAATAATATAGTGTATTTGTCAATATTTTTATTTCGTTTAATTCTGCTTTAAAATTACTATAACCTAAGTTAATAACAGCTGTATTATTTAGCGTTGTTAAATAGAAAAGTGGGTTTCCCGTTCTTAATCCTTTTCCTGGAATTTCCCAATTTATTTTCTTAATATTTTCATATTTTTCATGATTTTTTTCGATACTTGATTCATTGTTAAGTTCAGCCCAAACATCACCAAATGCAATGTTTTGTAATCCATGCGTAAGCTGAATATCAAATGACATCTCACTCATATCTAAAGTATTTGGATAATCTGTAAATAAACTTCTTTGAGCCTTAACATTTTTCCCATAAAAATTAACCCATAAATCACTACCATCTAAAAATGATCCACTTACTTTAATGTCTTTTGGTAATATTCCAGGCATAATTCCGAATCTATCATAAATTATTGAAAATCCAGATTCTTTTGTTTCTCTTTGATGAATCCCAATCAATCCATGTGTAAGTAAAACCCCATAACCTAATTCAAGATATTTGGTCGTTTTTTCAATTGTTTGAAGATATGGAACTTCTCCTCCATAAGTATTCCATATACCAAAAACTATTATATCATATTCTTTCATTTTATCTAAAGAAAAACTTTCAAATTCCAAGCTTGAGATAAGTGTAACATGAATTGCTTGTTGGTTTGTTTCCGAATTAAATCCAATTGGATCATATTTATATGTATGTGAATCAAGTTCAAAACTACCTCCTTCAATCCATAATTTTAAAATAGCTGATAATTTAGTTGTAATTGAAGTTCCATCATTAAATCTAAAATTAACATCTGGAATTGGGTATTCATGTGTTCCAATAGGATAAACATTAAGAACTTTTAAGGTTTGTGTTGTCTTGTAATCATAAGAACTAATTGGTTCCCAATTTTTTTCATCATCAGATGATCTATAAACAATATAAAAATAATTTTGATCTGATGTATCTAATCCCCAATTCAAATTAACATTTCCTTCATTATTTAAATACACATTAAGATCAATCTTATCATTAGAAACTATGAGGCAAATATAAGCAAATATCATTTCTTAAATGTGAAGAAAAATATGTGTTTTAAAGTTCTTGTAATGTTTTACAAATTTTTTTGCGGAAAAAGGCCACAAAATTCAAAAGAAAAAAATTAAATTTCAATATTTTCCAACTAAATTCTGTAGTAATTTTGTAAAAGTTTGAATTGTTGTGTTTTGAATTTGAGTTAAAAAGAATTTAGAATATAACACTTTTCTTATACTTTAAAAACCATAGAAAACGAAACATAATTTTATCCAGAATATTAAAACGCTACTCGAACTTTTAACGTTAAAAGTTTTAATCCAAATAACACATGTATTATTGATAAATAAACGGTCGAAAATTGTAGATTGAAATCATAAAAATTCATTTTTCTTAATGATTTTTCAAGACTTCATCATTCAAATCCATATTTTAAGTGTGCTTGTTGTGACCAAAAAGATCTATAATAATTTGTCTGGATCGAATTTCTCTTAAAAATTTTAATATAAATAAATATATATCCCTACATTATAATGTAGAAAAATAGAATCATTGTATAAAGTTCAAAATCATTTTAGTAACAAGAAATTCATATTTTTATATGAGGAATATTACGACTTTTTAATGGATTGTAAAGTAGTGAAAACTCGGGGCCTTCAAATTGAAAGATCAATCTTCAAGAAGCCTTCATCAAAAAAGTCAAAATTATTTGAACTTTTCACTTCGACTTTTGAAACGAATGACTTATTACTTTGAAAGAATCAGTGTTAACAGCGTTAATGTTTCTTAATGATTTGCAACCTTTACGATCGCTTTGATATCCATAGAGAAAACATTGGTTTTTTTAAGATTAATCTGTGAGAGAAGTTTCAATTTAATTCAAAATTGAATTTATTATACGATGATTTTAAACAGAAATATTGTGAAACTGTGTTCGGTTTGAAGCTATCGTTCCTCAGATTAAAAATTTTAAACGTTCATAAATCTGTAAAATGTTTTTATTCTTGCTTTCATTCGCTAGTTCATCAATAAACGCGTCTTATTTCATATCAATCACATCCAATAGACCTACATCCACAATAGATGAAGATGAAAAAGCAGCTTTCATTGCTGAATCCACAAGAAAAAAAGTTGATCAATGTTATACAAATCTTGGTCCTAAACTCTCCAGCTTTTGCAAAAGTCTTGATGCTTCCAAACGCAAAACTCTAGCTGTTGCAATTATGATATGTGAACAAAATCGAGATAAAAGAGGAAATCAATTACCTGTTTATCATACAGATGACCAATTTATCCAAGAGCTTGACAATCAGAACTATCAAATTTTTGCCACAATTTTTACAAATATGGATACAATTTGTTATCATGCAGCCAATGAAGAAATCACATCAGAAAATCTACATAAATTACTAAGTGTTTATAAGGCAGTATCTCTTTCAACAGAATTTCTAACTGAAGCTCGAAAAAGCCTTGATGAAACAACGCGCGATATTAAAAGCAAACTTATGAATGTTCAAAATAGAATTAATAATGAATCGATCACAATTCTTGAGTTACAAAAAACTGTTGGGAATATAATAGATCAATTTAAAAACATTACTGAGAAAGCAATTCTTTATAAAAATATGGCTTCAAGCACAAAGTTTTATATTGGATTTATAGTGCTATCATTTGCAATTAGTTTTATTGTGCCAAAAATATTAATTCCAACTATTTCTTTAACAGGTATATATTTGACTTTTGAATTTAATGGAAATTCAAATATTATATTTCACCCATTGTTTAAATGGAGTTACATTATATTGTTTATTGTTATAGTTGGAATTGCGGTCGCAGTACATTTTGGTTATATAAAATTCGGTTTTGAAAATATAAATGAAGATAAAAATCAAACAGAAAATAAAGTTGAATCAGAAGAAAAAACAGAATTTATTTTATGTATATCATCTTCAATAGAATTTTCTTTTCCATAAATATGTCTTTTACTGTATCTATTTTTGATGAAATTTGACTTTTTTTTGAGAATATTAATATTTGTTAATACCTGATACTAAATTAGTATCTGTTTTACCATAAAACTTTTATGTATTATTTTGTACAGTGAAATTGAAGGACGTTTAAAAATGAAAATACGTTAATTTCATATGGAACAACAAAAGAATGAAAAAGAATTAACAGAGCAACAAAAAAAGGAAGCTAAAGATGCTTTTGATTTATTTGATACTACAGGCACCGGGAAAATGGATCAAAAAGAACTTAAAATTGCCTTGATGACATTAGGATTTGATATTTCAAAAGAAAATATTCGAAAAATTCTTTCAGAAACTGACCTTAAAAATCCTGGTTCCATAACTTTTAATGAGTTTCTACAAATAATTCAGTCTCAATTACCATATCGTGATGCACATAAAGAATTGGAAGAAGCATTTAAAATTTTTGATGTTGACAATACAGGGAAAATTACATTTAAGAATCTTAAAGAAGTTTTAACATCTATGGGAGAACAAATAACAGATCAAGAAATTCTTGAAATTATTGCTGAAGCAGATAAAACAGGTGATGGAACAATATCTCTTGAAGAATTTATTGATTTAATCAAAGATGGAGCTATTTTTTGACAATGTTTATTAAAATAGAAAAAAAAAAAAGATTTTTGCGAATAAAAAACTTTTTATATATGTATGCAAAGCCTGTGTTGAGCTTGTAAAAAGGAAATGTACTAATTTGTTGTTAACATCATCCTTTAAGAAGTTGTTTCATTGTTTGCTCCATCTGTTGGATTTGAGCTTTCATTGTTTTGCGGATCTTTAGGTTCAATAAAGATTCTTTTTTGGTATTGAGTTTCACAAAAATCAGTAATCTTTTTAATTTGTAATGAGAACGAGTTCATACTTTCTGTTCCTAGTATTTCATTTGCTTGTTTAGCAATATCAAGTTGAGACTCAATTTTTGAATAAATATCATCATATCTTTTTTGTACACGATCAATTTTCATTGCATCATAAGCAACCTGAATATTATCGGCATAGTTTTGACCGATAGGTGCTATATTATTTATTCTAATCATTGGAATGATATTTGCTGAAGTCATTTTGTGATTATCAACTTTTTGAAAACTTTATTCATATCGTTATTTTGCGTCCGACCTATTATAAAAAAGTGACATTTTTAGAATGTGGGGAACTGCACAAGGACTCTTAGCATTTCTTGAAGAATCCGATGAAGCGTTTCAAGCACATGGACTTCGTGAGTTACTCAAAGTCGTTTCATCTGAATGGCCACAAATTGCCGAAGAAATCCAAACAATTGAAAAACTAGCACTTGATGAATCATTCAAAGATCGTTATTTAGCAGCTGAACTTGCATCACGTGTTTATTATTTTAAGAATGATCTTTCAAAAGCTGTTGAATTTGCAATGATTTCACCATCCTTATTAGATCCTTCAAATAATGATACTTACACACAAAAACTTATATCCTATGCAATTGGCGAATGTGTTGATATTGTTAACAATGGAAAAGAAGCACAAAAATCATTATCATCCATTGTTGATAATGTTCTTAAGCATCTTATTTCAACCCAAAAATATGGCCAAGCTTTATGTATTGCAATTGAAACACGATCCTTAGAATCAGTCAAAGAAGCTCTTCATAATTCGCCATCTCTTGTTAATGAAGCAATCACACTAACCAACGAACGTGTTGCCAATACCGAATACCGTTCCACACTTTTACGTCTGTTTGTAGAATTTGCCACAAACAACTGCGACAAGCTAATTTTAAGTCAATTACATTTATCATTACACGATCCCGAATCAACAGCACTTCTTATTCAAACACTTAAACAGTCAGAGTCGACCGACAATCTCCTCATAGCCTATCAGATAGCCTTTGAACTTGCTGACAATGCATCACAAAAGTTCAGATCTGAAATTATCAACAAACTTCCACCCGAGATGACTGATATTCGTGATATCCTTCAACGTAAGAAGCTTCTGGACCTTTATCTTCAATTTCTTTTCAAGAACAGTAACAAAGATACAATACAAATAATTGAAGGTATCAAAGAATCCACTGATCAAACCACCAAATTAATACACACATCCACGATATTATCATATGCATATATGTTTGCTGGCACAGGCGATGATGATTTCTTCCGTAAAAACGTCGAATGGTTCTTTGGCACTGAGTCAGATTGGGCGGAATTCACGACGATAGCCGCTATCGGCACGATACATAACGGTCGCCTTGACAGTGCCCTTCAAATCTTAGGATCATATTTACGGAGAGGTGTCGCAAATCATTCGTTAGGAGGAGCTTTATATGCATTAGGGTTAATTTATGCGAATTATTTATGGGATAAGAAGATTGTTGATGTAATTACAGAGAACATACGAAGTACTTCATCATTTGTAGTTAAACATGGAGGAGCACTTGGCTTAGGATTAGTAGCTATGGGTTCACAAGACAATGAATATTATACATTATTAAATGAAATTCTTCATCAAGAAGATCCCATAGCAGGCGAAGCAGCAGGTTATGCATTAGGATTAATTATGTTAGGCCGTGGTGAATCAGAAGAATTATTAAACTTATATAACTTCATTGAGAATACACCACATGAAAAGATAACACGAGGTGGAGCTATGGGCTTAGCATTTATGATGTATGGCTTACAAGACTCAAGTGAAGCACTTGTTCAACAACTTTTATCATCACGAATTCCATTATTACGTGAAAGTGCAGCATGGGTAACATCATTAGCTTATGTTGGCACTTCATCAAACATAGCATTACAACGATTATTACATTTAGCAGTGAGTGATGTTAATAGTGATGTTCGAAGAGCTTCAATCATTGGCATTGGGTTTGTCTTATCAAAGAATCCTAAGCGCGTACCAGAAATGATTGACTTGTTAGCCAAAAGTTATAACCCATCAGTCCGTAATGGCGCAGCATTAGCATTAGGTATATCATGCGCAGGAACAGGCATGAAAGAAGCTATTAATATATTGAAGCCATTGTTAACTGACTTAGATAAATTCGTTCGCCAAAGTGCAATAATAGCAATGGCTATGGTCTTACAACAACAAAGTGATACATTAATACCATACTGCAAAGAATTCCGAGAATTCCTTCGTAAGAAACTTACAAAACGTACGAGCGAAGTCGAATTGTTCGGAGTCAATATGGCATATGGTATAATGAACGCATCGAATAGAAATGTTATTATATCATGTAACACACTCGACGGAGAAAATAATATCACTGCTACAGTCGGATTGGCGATGTTCACGAACTACTTTTATTGGCATCCTTTGTCGTTGATGTTGACATTGTCCTTCCAGCCAACAGCGATCATCGGCGTCGATAAGAACTTGGAAATTGCTGATTGGACTTACTTCTGCTCTGGAAAGCCTTCGCTATACGCAAACCCGCCGACATTTAATGAAGAAAAACCAGTCGTAACACTCGCTGATAAGAAGAAGTTGTCAATATCAGATAAGAACGAAAATGAAGAAAGCGAAGAAGAAAAGAAGAAGAAAGAAGAAGAGGAACAATTGAAGAAGAAGAAGAAAGAAGAAGAAGAAGAGGAAATGGAATTCCAAGAATTACCAAACTTGTCAAGAGTGACTTTGAACCAATTGCCTTCAATTAACTTGGAATTCAACTTCCAATACGTGCCAATTGTGAATAAGGTGCACCACGGAGTGATAATGCTGAAGGGTACTGAAGAAGAACAATAAAAGTTTGAAAAAGTTTCACTTTTTCTGTAAATTATTTTTTACGTCAAATCAAAAGCGAACTGAAATTGAATGGAAATTACATTGCACAAAAAGTGCCGCAGATGGAAAACGAGTTCGAAATGAACTTTCTGACACATTTTGCTGTTTGTTACGTTGGCGTTGGGTTAATGGATTAAGTTGGGATAAATATGTATTGGAATTTTGGGATATTATTGATGGATAAAGAAAATGAACAATTTGAAAATAATTTTTATTGATTTGATATATGATATTTATTTCTATTCATATGTATAATAATATTGTTCAAATATGCGGAAATAGTATGCAATTTGTAAAATGTATAGAAATTGACTCGGTTTTTGTTTTGTACACTTAATTGTGATCATTCATTATATGTACAATAGCATTATTATCAATATTGTTATTATTTATTTGTTTAAAAATTCGATCGAGAACTTCCAAATTCGTGCTTAAAAAGATTATGAATATTGCTGTATTGATAATGGTATTTTCTTTATTAATATATGGATCAAAAATGCTTTTTTCTTTTTTATATCAGTATTTGCAATTTCTAATTTTCTAAAATCAGAAATATATGCGTAATCTACTTTTTCTGAGGTCTGATATCGGTTGTAATATAGAAAACCCTCCATAATATACAAATTCTCATACAGATTTGAATGAAACACATTGAAACATTTACGGTTAGGTCATCTCACATTAAGTGAAAACAACGCTTTAAATCTGGACGTTCTTTCAAATTTATGTGATATTTCAATATGTTACAACGGTTAATTTTTTTTTAGCTTTTGAATATTGTGAGCCTGTTAATTTTGAATTGCAATCCGGCCAGATCTTCTACAGAATATCTGTTAAGAGTGACATCGGGTTGACCAGCAAAGATTTTCAAAAAAAAAATATTAGAGAACAAAAACAAGTTTTATTCATTGCGTAAAAACTTTTTCTGGCTCATTCCTTGGATCAGAGTTCCTTTGTGTTCCTCCATTCCTAATATTATTTTCTGGTATATATGGTATATCATCATATTCATTATTCTGCCATATTATAGGTAGTGGATCTGTGGAAATATCATTCGAAGTCGTTAGGTCACTACCTTCCATCATTAAAAATTGATATGAATCATCATCATCATCATCAGAACATGACGAATTCCTTTCGCGTCTACTCATTTCTTTTCTTTCATATATTTTATCTGTTCTCATATCTAAAACACGAGCCATTTCCCTTGCGATAGATTGGTTCTCTTTAGGGAATAATTCTTCAAACTTCTCTATTTGACCTACAATTTTACATTCTACTACATCACCCTTTTTTATACCTTGACTTGACAAAGTATCAGAAGGATTAAGGATTGATCCATTATGAAATAGATACACTCTTTCATGGTCAAAGCATGAAAATTGCAAAAGGTCGGCAAGTTCTGCTGCTGTAGATGACCCATGCGTGACAACGGGGAGAATCGCACCAGGAAGCCATTGGATCTTGATTTTTAATTCGTCATCCATTTTTGCTTTCTGGGTAAACTTCGATTCTGGAAGGATTAACTTAAAAATGATCGTTTCTTTCTGATTTTATTCAATTTGAGATGAGATTTTAAATTACAAAATTAAATTTGAATTTAACCGCTGAATAACAATCCGGACTCTCAATTGTGGTGGTTGAATTTACTCGGCCATTAAATTCGATTTCCAATAAAGTTTGCAAGCGAATCACTAATTCTTAACGATATATCAAGAAAGTTCTTATTACAAATGATACTTTAGACATAAAGAGAAGACAAAAAACGATTATCTTGATGGGAAAAAATGTTTTTCGTTTTATGATCTATAATTTAATTTTTTAATACATAATTATAAAAAACATCAATGAATCATATTATAACTCACAAAATATTGCAAAAAATATTTACTGAAAAATATAATATGAGATATAGATATAACATTTATATATTATGTAATTCTTGCAATACCATCCATTAATATGTAAACATAAATATTTAAACATCTCAACTACACAAAATATTATATTTCATATATCAAAAACCATATATTGCGCTATTGAGCGCGCAATTTGGATTAATAGTAAAATTATTTTACTATTTTCTCATATTTTAATATTCTCCTATAAAACATAAATTATCCTTTTTACTATTTTAAACATATCAATAATATTTCACAAAAATCCACAAACCAAACTAATTATTTACACTTTCCTCTTTTGCATACATAACATTCCTTGTTTCTTCAACGCGTTTTTCACCGCCGTTGCCACCATATCTCCGTCGTATTCCCTCAATGGGTTGAACGCGCTTTCCAGCATCGCCTCCAGTCCCTCCTTCATCTCGAGCACGACTTCCTTCAGCATTTTCGGTGCGTTACTTTTCAGTTCTTCAATTTCTTTAAGCGATTTCGTGTCGACGTTTTCTTTCATTTTCTTGTTTTCGTCAAGTAATGGCATCAGTTTTATTTCGATGTTAACTTTCCGATTCTTCGCTTCGATCATTTTCTGCTCGATCGGCTTTTGCTCTTCGATGCTTTCAGACGCTTCTCGGTACATTTCCGCTTCGTGTTTCGCGCGAAGTTCATTCTCCGATTGTTGCAATGATATGGAAATATCAGAAAGTTCTTGCTCGAGCGAATTTACAACTTTTTGCACTTCGACAAGTTCCGAAATTGCGGATTCTGTTCGCGTTTCTTCTGTTTTGATTTCCATTCGACGCTTTTTCTGCTCTTTTAGAATTTCATCTTTTTCAAATGTCGATGTTGTAGTTTCGTCAAGGAAATCGATAAGAATTTGCATTTGTTTAAGTCGCGCATCTTTGGATTTAATGTCATTTACTAATTTATGAATACTTTCTTTGAGTACAATATTTGGTAAATCAAGTTGTGTAGTTTTACACTCTTGAATAGTAATGGACTTGATAAGGGATTCAAGTTGCGCAAATCGTGAGCGCATTGATTGCCTAAGTTCAGAAGCAGATGTAAACTTTTGTGCTTTATCAACATAGGCAAAAGTGCCAAGATCCTTATGAACTTTTTCTACGGAAGAACCGATTTCGGCTTTCAATTCTTCTTTAGGTAATTCAGTGGATTTGACTGGTGGTGCGCTATCGTCAATACTATCAAAAAGTGACTTTCGGGATTTTGATTTCGATTTCTTTTTGGACTTTTTGGGCTTTGTCGAGGGTATTATATCATCAAATAACGTGATACGTTTCTTAGACTTAGTCTTAGCAGGTTTGGTGAAGTCAAAATCAAATGCATCTGTTGACGAATCTGTCAAATCTGCGTCGAAAAGTGATATTCGCTGCTTCTTCTTCTTTGGCTTGGCAAAGAGATCGCTGAAGTCATCGGAGGTGTCGTCATGCTTTGGAGCGGGCTTCCGACGTTTTGTTGTTTTTTTTGTGCCAATTTCATCATCACTCAGAATTTGGATGAATTTATCATCAGAACTTCCGTTGGATGATTCAGATTTACCTTTTGCTTCGGCTTCGGAGTTTTCTTTAGACGATTCTGATTTGTATTTGGTTTCTTCATCAGAACTTTCTTTAGATGATTCAGATTTATCTTTATTGGCTTCGGAGTTTTCTTTAGACGATTCTGATTGATCTTTGGTTTCTTCATCAGAACTTTCTTTAGACGATTCAGATTTACCTTTTGCTTCGGCTTCGGAGTTTTCTTTAGACGATTCTGATTGATCTTTGGTTTCTTCATCAGAACTTTCTTTAGATGATTCAGATTTATCTTCATTGGCTTCGGAGTTTTCTTTAGACCGCTCAGATTTACCTTTTGCTTCGGCTTCGGAGTTTTCTTTAGACGATTCTGATTGATCTTTGGTTTTTTCATCAGAACTTTCTTTTGGTGGTGATTTTTCTTCTTCTTCATCAGATTTATTTTTAATTTCGTTTTCTTTTATTTCTTCTTGTTTATTTTTATTTTCTTCTAGAGTTTCTTCTTCTTTTATATTTTCCTTAACTTCTTCATCTTCTTCTGGAGTTCTTTCTTCTTCTCTATCTTCCTTGACTTCATCTTCTTTATTTTTACTTTCTTCTTTAGTTTCTTCTTCTTCAACTTCTTCTTGTGTTCTTTCTTTATTTTCTTTAATTTCTTCTTTATTTTCCTCTTCCTTATTTTCTTCTTCTTTTCTTGCTTCTTTATCTTCTTTAACTTCCTTTTCTCCAGTTTCCTCTTCTTTGATAATTTCTTCCCGAGTTTCTTCTTCTGGTGTTCTTTCTTTAGTTTCCTCTTCTTTATCTTCTTCTTCAATTTCTTCTTCTTTAATTTCTTTTTCTTTATTTTCTTTAATTTCTTCTTTGACTTCTTCTTCTTTTTCTGGCGTTCTTTCTTTATTTTCTTTGGTTTCATCTTCTTTAATTTCTTCTTCTTCTTTCATTTCTTCTGGTGTTTTTTCTTTAGTTTCTTCTTCTTTCACTTCTTTTTGTGCTTTTTCTTTAGTTTCTTCTTTAATTTCTTCTTCTTCTTTCACTTCTTCTGGTGTTCTTTCTTTAGTTTCCTCTTCTTTATCTTCTTCTTTAACTTCTTCTTCTTCTTTAAATTCTTCTTTAGTTTCTTCTTCTTCTTTAACTTCTTCTTCTTTAACCTCTTCTTTAGTTTCCTTTTCTCTAATTTCTTCTTCTTTGACTTCTTCTTTATCTTCTTTAGTTTCCTCTTCTTCTTTCACTTCTTCTGGTGTTCTTTCTTTAGTTTCCTCTTCTTTAATTTCTTCTTCTTCTTTAACTTCTTCTTTAGTTTCTTCTTCATCTTCTTTAGTTTCCTCTTCTCTAATTTCTTCTTCTTTGACTTCTTCTTTATCTTCTTTAATTTCTTCTTCTTCTTTAACTTCTTCTTTAACTTCTTTAGTTTCCTCTTCTTCTTTCACTTCTTCTGGTGTTCTTTCTTTAGTTTCCTCTTCTTTAATTTCTTCTTCTTCTTTAACTTCTTTAGTTTCTTCTTCTTCTTTAACTTCTTCTTTAGTTTCTTCTTCTTTAACCTCTTCTTTATCTTCTTTAATTTCTTCTTCTTCAATTTCATTTTCTTTATCTTCTTTAGTTTCCTCTTCTTCTTTCACTTCTTCTGGTGTTCTTTCTTTAGTTTCCTCTTCTTTAATTTCTTCTTCTTCTTTATCTTCTTTAGTTTCTTCTTCTTCTTTAACTTCTTCTTTAGTTTCTTCTTCTTTAACCTCTTCTTTATCTTCTTTAATTTCTTCTTCTTCTTTAAATTCTTCTTTAGTTTCTTCTTTTTCTTCTTCTTTAACCTCTTCTTTAGTTTCTTCTTCTTCTTTATCTTCTTTAGTTTCTTCTTCTTCTTTAATTTCTTCGTTAGTTTCTTCTTCATCTTCTTTAGTTTCCTCTTCTCTAATTTCTTCTTCTTTGACTTCTTCTTTATCTTCTTTAGTTTCTTCTTCTTCTTTAACTTCTTCTTTAACTTCTTTAGTTTCCTCTTCTTCTTTCACTTCTTCTGGTGTTCTTTCTTTAGTTTCCTCTTCTTTAATTTCTTCTTCTTCTTTAACTTCTTCTTTAGTTTCTTCTTCTTCTTTAACTTCTTCTTTAGTTTCTTCTTTATCTTCTTTAGTTTCCTCTTCTTTAACTTCTTCTTCAACTTCTTCTGGTGTTCCTTCTTTAGTTTCTTCTTTTTTGTCTTCGATAGTTTCCTCTTCTTTAATTTCTTCTTCTTCTTTAACTTCTTCTTTAGTTTCTTCTTTATCTTCTTTAGTTTCCTCTTCTTTAACTTCTTCTTCAATTTTTTCTGGTGTTCCTTCTTTATTTTCTTTTTTATCTTCATTAACTTCTTCTATAGTTTTTTCTTTAATTTTTTTGTTATTTTCTTTAGTTTCCTCTTCTTTAGTTTCTTCTTCTTCAATTTCTTCTTCTGTAGTTCTTTCTTTATCTTCTTTAATTTCACCCTCTGATATTTCTTCTTTATCTTTAATTTCTTCCTCTTTAACTTCTTCTGGATTTCTTTCTTTATGTTCTTTGATTTCTTCTTCATTTCCCTCAGTTTCTACTTTTGAAGATTCATCTTTATCTTCCTTAATTTCTTCTTCTTGAGTTTCTTCCTCTTTAACATCCCCTTCTTTATCTTCTTTAATTTTTTCTTTAGTTTCTTCTTTATCTTCCTCTTCTTGTGTTTCTTCTTTTATATTTTCTTTTTCATCTTTCTTAACTTCCTCTTTTTTAACTCTTTCTAGGATTTCTTCCTTAATTTCTTCTTTGTCTTCTTCTTTATCTTTTTTACCTTCCTTTTCTTCTTCTTTAACTTCTTCCTCTTCCGTTTCTTCGATAATTTCTTCTTTGGTTTCTTTTTCTTTTATTTCATTTTTATCTTCCATATATTCTTCTTCAACTTCTTCTTTATCTTCTTCTGAAGTTTCTTCTTTCTCTTTTTCTATTTCTTTATTTTCTTCTTTTTTGTCTTCAATTTCTTCTTCGTTGTCTTGATGTTCTATAACATCACTATGTTCACCTTTATCTTCTTCAATATCATCTTCTTTATCATCATTTTCGTCTTCATTTTCTTCCTCTTTATTCTCATTTTCCTCTTCGATTTCCTCCATATTTTCTTCTTTACTTCTTTCATTTTCCTCTTCAAGATTTTCTTCTTCTTCCTCTTCTTCCTCTATTTTTCTATATACTCTTTTCTGATTACTTCTTAAATTGTTTTCGCTTTGGCTGTTTTCTTCTTCTTCCTCTTCTTCCATTCTTTGATATACTCTTTTCTGTTTACCTCTTAAACTACTTTCGCTTTCACTATTTTCTTCTTCTTCCTCTATTTTTCTATATACTCTTTTCTGTTTACCTCTAAAACTACTTTCGCTTTCACTATTTTCTTCTTCCTCTTCTTCCTCTATTTTTCTGGATACTTTTTTATGAAATCCAAATAAGTTATTTTCCTCTTCTTCTGAACTATTTTCTGATGAATTTCTTTCTTTTCTATTAAAGCCGAATAAATCACTTTCACTTTCGCTATTATCATTTTCTTCTTCAACACCGAAGAAGCCAAAGAGTCCGCTTTTCTTTTTTTCCTTCATTTGCTTTCCAACTATTTCCATTATAGCAAATATTGACTGAGAAATTTGGGCTACATAGACCCCATTCATTTTTGTATTGGGAAATGTTATAGAATCTTCAATATAACAGTTATCAATTTTGTCGATTGCCTCATGAACTGCTTGTAATGTTAGATCATAAACTCTAACTTTTACTAAAATATTTTCATTATCACTACAAATTTGTAAATCGTTTTTTCCTTGATCAATACAATAACTGTTAATTCCGATGTTGATTTTTTTGGAAAGAGCAATCATTGTGAAAAACTGAGCATCCTCAGCAGTATTAAATCTAGCCAAACACCTGACATTATTTTGATCAATAAATGTGCAATAAACACTTGATTGAATAATCCAATTAATTGATTGTGTTACTTGTACATAGGTCAGAATTTTCTTCTGTGGACCAAGGACAAGAATCATTAAGTTTGCGGATTTCCGACTAATTACAAGAGGTAATTGTCCGATTTGTTGGTATTGATTTACTCTTGGATTTAGTTGCGAAAAAACAACCATACTAGCACATAGTGTTCCATCTTGTGATGCACCTGAATGCATGTATTTAGTAATATCGAATTTAGTTGATGAAGTAATCATTTGTTGTTTTTTGCGCTTATTTTTTCTTATTGGACAAAAAGTGGCAAAAATATAAATTGTTTCCAAACAAATTTCCTTGCATGCACTCTTAATATAAAGTTGCAAACCAAAGCCGCTCAACCCGTTTTTTGCAGGTTACCTTTTATTCAAATAGATTATTTTTTTTTTGCAAATATTTATTTTTCATGTAATTTTTTACTCAACCTTTAAATGTTGTTTTCTTTCCTTTCTTCCCCAAATATAATTGTTAACTTTGATTGTAGCATCATCAACCTTCCATGAAAGAAGATCAATATTCTTAAAAAGAAAATCAAAAACTGGTGAAAAAACAATACTCAATTTTGCAACAGCTTTTGTTGTGATGATGTCAGCAAACTCAACGCTTTTGTAAATACATTTTTTGAAAGATTCGGCTCGTGATGATTTTTCTTCATTTTTATCTTTTTGTTCATTTTGTTTTTCGCATTGAGTTTCTTTGTTGTCTGAAACAGAATTATTGACATTATTTTCACTTGTGATTAAATCATCCAAAATTGACAACGATTCATCATCTTGAAGAGAAACATTTGTTTCTTCTTCATTTTCATTGTCTAGTGTGATCAAATTCATTTCATCATGTGGTGATTCATTTCTAAATGGATTTGGAACATTTTCATTTTGTTGTTCAACTTGAGAAGTAGCATCTATGTCTACAGCAGCATCAGCGAGTAAAGGTTTTTCTAATGACATTTAATATAATGAGTTCCACCGGAGTCATTTCACAAATCTTTTCCGGAAAAGATTGCCTTTCAAAAAGTTTCCCGGTGAACAGAAAACAGTGTGATGTGAAGCTACTTGACTTAAAGTAAAACTAACTGTTGGTGAAATTTCTTTTGTTTTTCTTCATAAAAAAGCAAAAAAAAAATCGACTTTTGCTCTATAAAATTTAAACAAGAAGAAAAAAAGCGATGTTTTCAAATGCTAATCATATATGTAAAAATTTAAAAATGAGACAACCAACACTGAGTGCTTAATTACACATGTAAGTATCAATATTGATATTCATGAATAATGTCTAAAGAAATTTCTTGAGGTATCAAGAATCTATTCGGTCATTAGAAATTCACTTTTTTCTTCATAAAATATGACTTTGAAATTTGAATGTAATTTTATCGTCCTCCTTCATCCGTCATGAAGGCGTCATTTCAAAATATCACTGATGATATCTTACTACTGATGGAACAAATTGTTTTTGGCTTAAATAAAGATAATTTTAATTCATCAATTGAATCGATTATGAATTTATTTGATGATAATTTAGTATATTCATTCAATACTGTTCTAAGTCAATTATTTCTTTTAAGCTTTAGTTCAAACGTGAATGAATTCGATATTTGTATTCATTTTCTCCAGGAAATTGAAGAAAAAGAAAAAATCAATAAAAATGATTTCAAGCTAATTCATATATTTACAACAATTCTTCTTTGCTCTGATTCTCAAGAATCTAATTTTCTTCTTGAAAAGTTGTATGAATATAAATTAATCACATCTCAAGTTATAAAAAGCAAAAAACATAAATCTTTTTATTTTTCACATTTTCTAAGTAATGAAGAATTTGAAGATTTTCGATTAGCTAGATACTACCATAGTAGAGATTTCTTTGATAATATAAAAGAACTATCAAAGAATAATTGGGAACTTCATAAGCAATTAATTAAAGAAGGAGTTAATCCGAATGAAATAGCAAAAATAATTCGAAATGACGAAATAGAAAAACTTCAAGAAATATCATCACAAAATGATTTTAATTTTAATCAAATAATTTGTCCTTCAATTTATGAAAGATGTTCATTTATTAATCAAGAAAAAGTTTCGTTAATTGATTATGCAGCATTTTTTGGATCAATTAAATGTTTTAAATTTTTGTTACTAAACGGAGCAAGTTATAATTCAGGAATATTTGCTGTTGCAGGTGGTAACATAGAAATGTTTCATCTTTGTGAACAATATCATTTATCTTTCGAAGGAACTATTGAAACTGCAATTTTGTTTCATCGAAATGATATCTTTCATTATCTTTACGAGAATAAAATGTCTAAAATTGACAATATAAACAAACTGGGAAAAATTTGTATTAAATGTAACAATTATCAAATTCTTTATTTTTTGGAAAAAGAAGGTATGGATATTGAAGAATCATTTATTAATTTAGCAGCTAATATTGGAAATATATTTCTTGTTAAATATTTCCTTAATAAGAAACCTGTTCCGAAAGATATTTTAATTTTTTCTTCATTGTCAGGAAATGTTGAACTCGTTAAATATGTCATCGATCTAAAGTGTATTAATATAAATGAAAAAAGTTTTAATTTTACTCATGTGAAGTTTTTAAGTAATATTTGGAAATTCTTTATATTATTTCAAACTGCACTTATAATTGCTACAAAAAATGGTCATATAGAAATTGTAAAATTGCTTCTTGAACAAGAAGGAATTGATATAAATATTAGCGATGTTTATTCGTTTTGAACAAAATATATTTTAATAACTTTATATTTTAAAATTGTTAATGGAAATTATTCAAAGAATTTAAAACAGCTTTAATGAATGCATCACTTAATGGATGTACTGATGTTGTCAAATTACTTCTTGAGCAAAAGGACATTGATATTAATAACAAAGATATTTTAAAATTTTGTTCAATATTTAATAGAATAATTTAATGCTTAAAAATAAGTTTTGGAATTTTTATAAATTATTATGGACAGCTTTAATGCTGGCAACTAGATATGGTCATATTGACATTATAAAATTGCTCCTTAAACAAAAAGGAATTGATATTAATGCTAAAGATATATATTTAAAGTATATAATATTTAATTGTAAAAAATGACTTTTCAAAATGATATTTGGATTTTATTCATTTTTCTTCAAACAGCTCTTTTAGTTGCATGTGAATGTGGAAAAACTGAAATTGTTAAACTATTACTTGAACAAGAGGGAATAGTAATTCATACTTATACTATCAATTTATTATATTTAGTGTTAATTTAATCAATTTTATGTTTCAAACTGATATTTGATATTCATGCAAATTATTATTAACTCCACTCATGATTGCAACAATTAAAGGTTACGAAGAAATAGTTAAATTATTCAATGATAAAGAAAAAAACAATAAACAGTAAAAACTTATAGTCAACAAATATAAAATCTTTTTATCTCATCATATAAACCAAAGTTAAGTTTTCGAATAACAATTTTTCAATTAATTTTTTTTTTTAAATTGAGTTCCACACTTTCTAAATTTTAATAAAAATAATACAAGATAATTATTTAGAAAATAAACATATCTAACATACAATATTACTATATAGGAAATATCACAAAATTCCCAAAAAAGTATGGTCGAAATCATATCGAATTTGGAAAGATTTAACAGTCAAAATTTCATAACAAAAATATTTTTGTAATCTCCTACCGATGCCATTATTAACATATAATTATCGTTGAAAAAATATTGCATGATTTTGAGTTTTAGTACCTCTGAAAAATTTACTGATCTCAATGATATCTATTTTATCGCATTTTTAAAATTTATACAAATGTTGGTTTTTTGACCCTCCAGCTAACATTAATTCCTTTTTGTTCAAGAAGCAATTTAACTATTTCTATTTGAGCATTTTTAAATGCTTTAATAACTGATGTATTAAATAATATAAATTATTTCCAAATATTATATAAGGGTATAAAATTTTTCAAATAAATATCAAAAAACATAAAAAATAGCCAAATACTCATATTAAATATAATGACATATCAACAAATTCCCAATTTTTTATAGAAACTTTTCTAACATTGATATCAGTTTGTTCAAATTTAAGAAAATATTCAACAAGTTCAATATTTCCTGGACTTGCTCATGAAATAAATATCATTTAGTAGTTTATATTTTTCAAGAAAACATTTTATTAGATATAAATTCCAGTCAATGATAATTCATATATGAAAGAATCTAAATTCAATCCTTCCTACACAATTAAATGAATTATTGACAATACATTACTTATATAAGTAATCTAAATTTATCGTTTTAACAATTTTATTTTCATAAAGGTGTTTAAAGATATCATTTCAATGAAATTCAATTGCTGCTTCATAAAATGATCCATTATTATTTTCACATAAATGAATTATTACTTCATTTCCACCTGCAAATGAATATTTGCCGACTTTAACACCATTCATAATTAAATATCTAAAACATATAATTGATCCAAAAATTTAAAATCATTTTGTGATGATATTTCTTGAAGTTTTTCTATTTCATAATTTCGAATTATTATTGTAATTTCATTAGGATTTACTCCTTTTTTAATTAATTGTTTATGAAATTCCCAATCATATTTTTTATCAAATTCATCAATTGATTTTGTTGATTTTTTTAATATTTTCAAAATTCAAATTGAAAATGATATTTTCATGAGAAACTATATTCATTTGAGAAAATTTCATAATGAATTGATTTTCCCTCATTTCCGAAATATTAATTAAGGCATTGCAATATTAGATAATGATAATATTAATCTCTACATATATAAAGAGATATTTTATATATCTAAAATGAATTTATTAATTTCCATTCAGAGAAAAATATGAATTAATTTCGTTTACACTACTCTGATAGAAGCTATGCAATCCATGCCAAGGCACTTTTTTAACGTTTTTTTCAGGCAATGGACAACAAAATGACAACAAGAAATCCCAAAGAAGAAATCAAATATCTTCAAGATATTAGTAATTTACTTTTTGATTTAAATCAAGAAAACATTGAATTGACTGTTCAATTAACCATGGATTTATTTGATACTAATTTTCCAATTTCATTTAATCTGGTTCTAATAAGAAATATTTATTCATCATATCTATCACAGCGTAAAGATATAAATATCTATATACAATATTTACAATTTATTGAAAAAAAGGAAGAAGAAATTCTCAAAGAAAGTCCACAAATATTTTCACTATTTAAAAGTTATTTACTTTCAGTGGGTATTAGAGAGTCCAATTTTATATTAGTTAAATTAGTTGAAAATAATTTAATAAGACCTGATCAATTTATTGATCACCCAGAAAACAAGATATACTTTGTTCATTTATTAACAAAAGAACAAATTTCATCAATTGAAAATCAAGCTCAAAAAGCACAACCCTCCTTTGGGGAACAGAAAGCTATTGAAATCATTCGTCAACAAAAAGGAAGTAATTTTGAAGAACATAAAAAGAACATGAACGAAGGAAATCCTTCTGAAGTCACAAAAGCTATACGTAATGATGATGCTGAACAACTTCAAGAAATAATATCAAACAATAAAATTGATATTGATGAGCCATTACCAGTATCAATTTATGAGAAATTCACCAAATGTTTTAGTTGTGATGAACATCCTGTTACATTAATCCAATATGCAGCATTTTATGGGTCGATTAAATGTTTTAAATATTTGTTAGTTAATGGTGCTTATATTGAAAATGTTGGTAAATATGCAGTAGCAGGTGGAAACATTGAAATCATTCATTTATGTGAACAAAATGGTGTAACATTTGGAAACGCTTATAAAGCAGCAATTAAGTTCCATCGAAATGATATCTTTTATTATCTATATGAAAATAAATTATTCAAATGCGATTATAATCAGGAAAGAACTATGTTTATAAGAAAATGTCTGCGTTATTTTAACTTCCAAAATCCAATAACATTTTCTCAGAACCAAATGAGAAATAATGAAAGTGAAGAAGAAAAGAAAATAAAAATAATAAATTATATGGGTTCGAAATGTATACAATATGATAACTTTGATATCTTTTTGTTCATCGAAAATGAAGGAATTAATATTTATGATGCTCAATTCGTTGAAGAAGTTTTTGCAAGTGGTAACTTATTCATTGTAAGATATCTTTATGAAGGAAAAGCATTACCAAATAATGCAATAGCTTATGCTGTTTCTTCAAATAATAGTGAACTTGTGAAATATGTTTTATCGAGGAAAGCTATTAATGTTAATATTTATGATATTTGTTTTTGTTTTTTTAATGTTTGTTGAGAATATTTAGTAGAGTTTCTTGTGCTTTTATAAAACCCCTTTATTTTGTGCTTGTGCTTTAAATAACATTGAAAACGTGAAAATGCTTCTTGAGCAAAAGGGAATTGATATTAATGCTAAAGATATTATTTATTTGAATATTTTAATATTTTAAAATAATTATTGGAATTTATTAAAAATATTTAAAACAGCAATTATGTTTGCATCTTATAAAGGTAATACAGATATAGTTAAATTACTTCTTGAACAAGAAGGAATTGATGTTAATGCTAAAAATAATATATATTATAATAATTTGATATTTCAAAATAATATTTGGAAATTATTTCAAATATTTTATACAGCGCTAATTTTAGCATCTTCAAATGGTCATACAAAAATAGTTAAATTACTTCTTCAACATAAAGGAATTGATATTTCACAACAAAATACTAGAGGAAAAACTGCATTAACATTTGCATTTGAAAATAATTATATAAAAATATGCAAATTACTTCTTGAATGTAAAGGTATTGATATAAATATTGCAAATGTTTCATTTTTTTGTTCGATATTTGTTTTATAAATTCAATGTTTTACTCCAAACTTTGGAATTTGTCTATTGTTTTTTTAACGCCATTGTTTTATGCATGTAATAGTGGTAATGTTGATCTTGTGAAACTTCTTCTTAATGTTGAGGGAATTGATATTAACAAATGTAATAAATATAATATTAAAATATTTTTAAAAATTGTTTCCATTTTTTGAAACCCCATTTATTTTTGCAACATGGAAAGGCAGTGTTGATATTGTTAAATTACTTCTTGAACAAAAAGATATTGATATTAATGCTAAAACTATTTAATAATATGTTTTAAAATTTATTTTATTAATTTTATGTTTTTAAATTTTATTTGGAAACAATTTAATTTATTTGAAACAGCTTTAACTTTTGCTGTACGTAATAACTACATTGATATTGTTAAATTATTACTTGAACATAAAGAAATTGATGTTAATTTTGTTGATATTCATTTCTTAAGTTTAATATTTCATTGATAAATTTCGTGAAATATATTTAATTCATTCGGTTCACCTTTAATGTATGCAACGATTGCAGGTTTTGTTGAAATTGTTAAATTACTTCTTGATCATAAAGGAATTGATGTTAATCTTCTGAATACGATTTGTTCCGCCTTTTTAATATTTCGAAATAATATTTGGAATTTCATTCAATCATTTGAAACTGTACTTCATAAAATGTCTTTATACAAACATAATAATACATTTTATAATCCAAATCAAAACAAATTGGTTTACTTTAATTTTTCGAAGTTCATTTTGTGAGTTTAGAATTAATTTTGATAATTTAGAGTTTTTTTATTTGTTAATTGATTTATTTATAATTTTTATGAATTCTCATTGTGCATCTAAAACTGATCAATGTCATTTCGATATGAAATATTCTCAAGGAAATGATAATAATAAGCCAAATTTATTTACACGTGTTAAGATTTATTTTATTGATTTGTTAACAATAAAGCAAATTTTGAAGAAGTTAAAAAGAATCAATTCGAAATCTTTAAGTTAATTCTTGATAAAAAAGATGTTAATGTTAATGTGAAATCTGTTTATTTATTTCATTATATTATTGATTCAAAATATTTCTATATCAAAACAATATTTGGAATTAAATATATATATATTTTACACCATTAATGACTGCTTGTTCAGAAGGAAGAACAGATATAGTTAAACTATTACTTGAACATGAAGGAATTGATCTGGACATTCATGGTATTTATTATAAGTATTATATGTTTATTAATAAAAAATGGAATTTATAGATAAAATTTGGAATTTAATTAATTATTTTGGTACTGCTTTTATGTTAGCATGTTTTAATAATCATTTGGAAATCGTTAAATTATTACTCGATCATAAAGAAATCGATATAAATCATAAGAATAATAATTATTATAATTTTTTAAAATTTATATAAAAACTTCGGAATTTATGAAAATTATTTATGAATTCTTTAATGGGCGCTGCGCAAAATGGTTGTTTTGAAATCGTAGAATTACTTCTTCAACAAAAAGATATAAAAATAAATGAAGTAAATAATAACGGTGAATCAGCAATTATGCTCGCAAACTCAAATCAAGGAGGTAATGAAAATTGTAAAAATATTGTGGAATTACTTAAGAAGCAAAATGATATTATATACGATGAAAAACTTTTGGCATCAGAAACAAAACAAGCACATCAAGTATTTGGTGGTTGGGGTGCACCGAAACCGAAATTTGCTGAAGCAAATCCAGCATTTCTTTTTGGAGCAAGATTTTTGTAAGTTTGCTTTTAATGAATAAGTAAAATTTATTGATTAAGTGAAAGTATTTATGAAAAAATATTAAATTAAAGCATTTTATATTCATATTGTTTCTTGTTATGATGTGAGAGAATCTTTAAATATAGATCTATATATATATATTTTAAATTAACGCCCAATCTTGTGATATATACCAAATAATTTTCATAATATTTTTCTGAATTTCTTTATTTTAGCAATGTCTCGATAATTAATTCCATTTCCGTTATTGAAAATTAATGATTCATTTTATTTCTTTAATTAATTATTAATGTGAAAAAAATAATGATGAAATATTTTTTCAAAAAATTGATATATTTTCATGATACATAATATTTAAGATTAACCTACAATGTATATTATTATGTTTATATTTTTTTTAGAATTGTATGGAACAGATGCTGAAAATTTATGTTTATAGTGTCAGTTTTTCACTTCACTTAGACCTTGTCTTTAAATTCGAACACAGTTCCCTCAAAAATTAGAAACAAATAAAAAACATTAACAAAATTTAATATGAATTATAAAAACCATCATGGACACGTGGAACTGGACAAAAAGGGTTACACCAGCATATGATGCACTTCCTTGTTCCAAAGATTTCTTCAAAGTTGTTCATACAGCCTTTATCGTACATTTTAACGTTCCTTCGATTGTACTTTTCGATTCCCGTGATGTTATTTTTTAGATTTATCAACGACTTAACCAAGTAATAAAATGAATAACTAGCAGCTGTTATAAGAACGATTGCACAAGCAGCTGATATAAGATAATACCAATGAAGTTGTGGAATTAAAAGATACCAGTTATATCTGCAAGCAAACCAAAGACAGCTATAAATAACAAACCAGAGTGTAAATAAAATGAAGTAACGATGGTTTTTAAATCCGATCCATGAATTTGTCCAAATGCATAGATGATCTGCTCGAAGAACAAACCTTCTTGCATCCAAGGAAAAAGATGACCTTGCTGGCCTTTCGGACATTCTGGCACATTGAACTTGTTGGTCGTATATTGTGATATAATTCATCCTTTCTTTCCATGTAAATCGCTTTTTATGTGTTAACTTCCAGTTATATGGTACATATCCCGGACCTATAACAATAATTAGCCAATATGAAACAGCTGTCGCTAAAAATGCAAGTGAACAAAACACTAGCGAAATTATATACTCTTTAAAATTAAGTGAATAATAAAGATCAAATACTAAGTCTGCAAATATAATGATAAAAGCTATGTTTGAAAGAATTGGACGCAAAAATTTTTTACGCCAATGATTTATAATGTAAAACCCACCAACTGGAAAATATGCTATGTTGCAAGCACAATTACTTCTGTCCTCCCATTCAACTTGATAATCAATATAGTCTTCTATGTCATCTGACGATTCTTCCATGTTCCAATGTCAAAATACTTTGATTCAAATTAAAATGTCTTGTTGAAAATTCTGAAACAAACAAAATTTTTGAAACTAAAAAAGCAGTTAACTGTTATTTCAGAAACAAAATCCGTAACAAACTTTTGCTATGCATAAAACCATAATTAGAACAAAAAATACGCTTTTTACTTTATT
This sequence comes from Histomonas meleagridis, assembly GCF_020186115.1. Lineage (NCBI taxonomy): Eukaryota > Parabasalia > Tritrichomonadida > Dientamoebidae > Histomonas > Histomonas meleagridis. The sequence goes on from NW_027150916.1 coordinate 62,494, forward strand.
TAAACACAATTTAGAGATTCTTGGAACCCGTCTCAGAAAGAAAAACGTTTCAATTCGTTAAAAATTACTTTAAGTTGATATGTTAAAGGTATGATCTGGGTTTCTATAGACGCAGGTGTCATGGAGTAGGACTGTTGGCTCTTAAGAGAGCATATACTTTGAATTAAATCATCTGCTATTTGAAGAGTAAACACCATTCCTTGTAGAATCGCATGTTTGACTTGATTGCTTTGTTGAGGGTAATTCGAAGGGAGTTCACGAAGACGTTTTACAATTTTTCGTTGATCAGTTGGAAGTAAATCAATATCATATCGACTTGTATTCTCATTTGGTGTTAAAGTTGATTTGAAAAATGTGGACGGAAAATAATCTTTGAGTATCTGCGCTGTTAATTTTTGATATTCATTGATGTTTTGAATTACACGTAAAGCGTCTTTATCATCTTTTTCAACTGTGACTGGGTTGTTTTTAAGTTTATACAAAGTTTCTTCTGCGGTTTTTAATTCATTTTTCAATTGTGCATTAAGTTCCCTTTCAGCTTCAATTTGGGAGCGAATTGCTTTTGATTCCTTTATCATGTTAAGTGCATTCTTTGTCGCTTTTGATAATATTTCTTGATTCAGGACATCTTTTTTGAGTTCAAGGATTTGACTTTGATATTCAGTTAACTCATTATCCAATTCTAATTTTTCGCTTTCAAGTTCTTCTATTCGTTGCTTTAAAGCAGCTATAGAACAGATTGTAGAATCAAGATTCATGAAAAGATCAGAAAATCATAAAGTACGTTTAAAATTAAAAGCAAGTCAAAAATTTGACTATCTTTGTCAATTTTTTGAAATGAACGTTAAAATAAACGTGATTTTATAACCGCCATGGTCGTATTCATTTTTTGTTGGGTTGCTAAGCCTCATTAAGTATGTATTTTTATGCGGTGAAGAGATATTAGTTTGGGACATCTGAAAATATGGTGAGCAAACTGTTTCTGAGCCACAAATTTATCAACTAACATCATAGAATTCCCTAATATTAATTAGTACCAAACGCATTTATATTATAAATAAACTTCATACAACTGTTTCATAGTCTTTGTTTTTTCTAATTTCCTTTTAAAAAAATGTTTATTTTTTTTTAATTTTAATTCTCATTTGACTTACATAGGATCTATGTAATTTTTTTTGTTTATTTGCGGACAATAATAAAAAAGAAAAGTTGAATGCTGAAACTAAGTTTCTTTAAAAAAAAAATAATGAATAAATTCAAGATCATTGTAAACAAATCATCTTTAATCAAAAACATAACTTTCTGTATTTGCTGTTATGCTTTTAGCGTAGACTGTTACTTTAAACAATGTTTGATGGTGGTTTTTCATTGTTCTACCCCATAATAGTTCAAACAAACAAAGTCAATTTAACCAAACCAATGGACGACGATCTTATCAAAGAAATGGGGCAAAAGCCAGATCAAGAGATTGAACGTCAAACCGTGGCGTTAAATAACCAAATCGCTGCGCTTCGTAACATGCTTCGACAATATCAAAATCAAAAGACCCATATGGAAGAAGATATTCGCTCTAACACCGAAAAAATACGTCTTAACCGTACCCTTCCATTTCTTGTTGCACATGTTGTAGAAATTCTATCTCTTGATTCCGATGAATCCCCTGACAGTGTTTATCGAGGTAGTGAAGCCAAATCCGCAGTTGTTAAGACAACCACACGTGAAACTGTTTTTCTTCCAGTGCCAGGTCTTGTTGATGCTTCTGACCTTCAACCATCTGATATGGTTGGACTTTCCAAAGATTCATATTTAATTTTCGAGAAACTTCCTCAACATTTTGATTCACGTGTCAAAGCCATGGAAGTAGATTCCAAGCCCACTGAAACGTATGATCAAGTTGGTGGATTAGAAAAACAAATTCAAGAACTGAAAGAAGCCGTAGTATTACCACTTATATCACCATCAAAAGAACGAATACAAAAACTTGGTATACAACCACCAAAAGGAGTTTTATTATATGGGCCACCTGGTACAGGCAAAACAATGTTAGCACGAGCATGTGCAGCATCAACCCAATCCACATTTCTACGTTTAGCAGGCCCCCAACTTGTTCAAATGTTTGTTGGAGAAGGATCGCGGTTAGTTCGAAATGCGTTTGAATTAGCACGAAGCAAAGCTCCATCAATAATATTCATTGATGAAATTGATGCTATCGGGTCCAAGCGTACCTCAGGAAACAGCCTACAAGGAGAGCGCGAGGTGCAGCGCACGATGTTGGAACTTTTGAATCAACTCGACGGTTTTTCATCGTTGGACAACGTTAAAGTTATCTGTGCAACCAATCGACCTGATACATTGGATCCTGCGTTGATGAGGTCTGGTAGGCTCGACCGGAAAATCGAATTGCCTCTGCCAAATGAGGACGCAAGAGTACAAATTTTGGAAATCCATTCAAGAAAAATGAAAACTTGTAAGGAAGGAGTCTCTAAAGTAAACTTTAGAGAGTTGGCAAGATCAACAGAAGATTTTAATGGCGCTATGCTAAAGGCTGTCTGCGTTGAGGCAGGAATGGTGGCATTAAGAAGAAACGCTGACGAAATTTTGCATAATGATTACGTGGAAGGAATCGCACAAGTACAGGCGAAGAAAAAGGCCGTGCTTGACTACTTCGCTTAAAATAGAAATAATTTTTTATTTGGTGAGTAAACTGCTGTTTCAACAAAATTATTTTTTCGAAATGTTATCTCTTTTTGTTTATTATTGTGTATAAATTTGAAGACTTTTAACATATCTAAATCATTTAAATTGGTTGCTTTACTTATTGATGTTTTTACGATGCTTTCATACACGTTGTCAACACCTTCGCCTGTAAGTGTACTTGCTTCAAATTTAAATGCATTAATTTTTTTTGCCTTCTCTAATCCTTATTCATATGATAATTCTCTTTTCATTTCAATTCCATTTTTACACACACATATCGTTTTTTTAGGGGAAAAAATAACAAATTTAAACCATCAAATTAGATATATGAAAATATTTTGATAAATTCGAATCAAACTCGTGATGAATGCTATAAATCAAATAAGTGAAGTGATTCATATACCGATTAAAAGTCTCAGAATTTTCATATTAACAAAACCGTTCTTTGTCTGAACGTTCAGACTCAGAAAATATTGAACAGTTTACAAATTACATGGAAGTTTTGTACATAAAAAATACGAACGTGAATATCTTTAAAATTTCCACCAAGTTCTTTATCTTAGAAGTATAAAAATCATTTTCTTTCGTCAGTTAATTATAAATTCTAAGTATTAAGTAAGTTGTACAGAAATTCATCTGGTTTCCTATTTCACAGTTCAAACTGTGATTTATCTTGAGCTACAGTTCAGTTCAAAAAAAATTCAACGTTGTAAACTTTTTTCCAGATGCCAGCAGAATTCAAAAGAAGTAAACTTTTTAATTAAAATAGTAAATTTCATCTCCAAAAATTTCATTGTTCTTTCTAGCAAATAGTCATATTTTGATATTAATAACACTACTAGCGCACATTAGTTGTTTCAGTTTTATCTCAATTGATGAATGCAAAATACCCACCGAGATTTTTGATCATATCCGAATATCTTTTTCAATTATCAAATTAACTAAATTACCTTCCAATAGCATTTCTGAAAAATTTCTTTTTAACTGCCCTCATTTTATAATCTTTAATTTTCATCATACTTACTTGAACATATGTAATTTTACTTTGAAATTCATTTGGATAATTGCATTTTTTATTTTCATTCGTAAAAGTTTTTCGTATGAAAAATATTTGTGTGATGGTGTTCAAAGGAAAAAGTCACAAAATCAAGGGGTAAATTTATTCCTTTTTACCATATTTTTTATACATTCTTTATTTAAAGAATTTAATGAATCTTCAAAAACTTTATACATAAATTATGATATTGATTTTTCTGGTGCGTATAAAGAGAAAACTTTATACGTCGTTATACAAGAAGGTGTTGATTCAATTCCGTATGAAGCTTTTTGTAATTGGGGCTTACTGAAATCTGCTAAAATTGGAAATTCAATATTAACAATTAAAGAGAAAGCATTTAGTAAATGCTCAAACTTGGAAGAGGTAAATATTGGTGAAAATGTAACAACAATTTCTGATGAAGCATTTAGTTATTGCTCTAAATTAAAAGAAATTATATTACCAAAATCTGTTCAAACGATCGGAAAGAGCATTTTTTCTTCATGTACCAGTTTATCTGCAGTCATTTTTAATGGAGAAAATGTAGAGTCTATTCCAGAAGGAGCATTTTTTTTATGCTCTTCATTAAAAAATATTACTATTCCCAAATCAGTTTCTAATGTCAATGTAAGTGCTTTTTCTGAATGCTCAAATCTCCAATTTATTAAAGTGTCTAAAGAAAATAAAATTTATTCCAATTATGAAAATGATGGAGTTTTATATTACAGAAATGTTTCACTTCTTCTTTATCCTTCAGGAAATAAAAACAAATTATTTAAAGTTCCATCACAAATTAATACAATTGGAAGTTATTCATTTTTTGAATGCCATTATCTTGAAACTGTTATTATTGGAAATAATGTTACTTTTATAAATAATTATGCGTTCTGTTCATCTTCTTTAATGAATATAACAATTCCTGACTCAGTTTCTTCAATAGGCTCTAATATATGTTTTAATTGTTCTCTTCTTAAAAAGGCTAAAATTGGGAACAAGATAAAAAGAATTTCTAATTCAGCTTTTCAATATTGTTCAAATTTAACATCCGTTAGTATTGGTTCAAGTGTAAAAACAATTGGAAATTCAGCATTTTGTTCATGTTCTTCACTAGAGTCAATAACATTTTGGGAAAATTTACAAAAAATTGAAGATTATGCTTTTGCTAATTGTAATAATCTTAAATGCATATATTTTTATGGAAATGCAACACCAGAAGTAAAATCAAATTCTTTTTCCAATCTTGAAACTTCCGTTTTGGTGACAAGTTCGTATAGTCAAACAACTTTTGGAAATTTGCAAGTGTCTCAAACAGCTGTTAATGGGTGCAAACAAATTTCATCTATCACATTAACACAGTCAAACAATTTCACTCAATCAAATTCATTTACCCAATCAAATATTAAAGAATCAAATGCATTCATACAATCGAATACTTTTTCGATGTCATTTCCTTTAGATCTTTCTTTAACACATTCTTTCGTAATAACATTTTCTATTTCAATTAAGCAAACTATAACACTTATAAAAACATTTTCATCAATTACAGTTTCATTTACTTTTATTAATTCCTTATCAACTTACATAAGAACAGAACTTCTTTTTTATGAATATTCTCTTGTTCATTACGAAAATTATTTATCTTTTTATTCTGATTTTTACACATTGTTACCATTAGACGTCGAAACTAATAATGGACTTTCCAGAAATGTTATAATTGGATTAGTATGTGGATCAATTGCATTTGTTCTTCTAATTATGGGAATAATAATTTTTTTGGTACACTACAAAAAATCAAATAAAAAATCATCAGATTTGAAATCAAATTACTTAACTTCTTCTGATGGAAGTCAATCAATGCATGTTAGTAAGAATTTGAATAAAGCTGCCCGCAATGATGTTGACCAATGGATTTAATTTCTCATTAATTATAACATAATTTTTTTTTACAAATGAATAAGAAACATAATTTTATGATTTGAATGATTCCTAATTCAAATAGCATAATGCGAATTTTTTTTTGATAAAAATTTATAAATAAAGTAAAGATTTAATTTTTTATTTTCTTTGTTTACTATATTTTGAGTAAAAGCACCAGCTATAGCTTTTGTGATGTTTGTGATAATTAAACATATTTACTTAAAAACAAACAGCAAAATCAATAATTTCATTCATTTAATTTAATGTAATCGATACATTTATTTTTAAATTCGTTTTTACATATGAATTTTACTGAGAATTACACAAACAAACAACATCAATTCATTTTCTGTTGCTCGACTAGTGCTTTCACAAAGGCCTCTGCGAATCCTGGGCATCTTGAGTCACACAACACAAACAATCCGCCCAATTTTGTTAACGGTTCATTCACATGAGCAAATCTCTGATCTCTCGAAGTACTCAAAATCGCGGACTCCAACGCCTCCAGGTACATATTTGTGTTATTTTGATGTTCTTTAGGTTTCGTTTGTACATGTACTGTATCAAATACCCAAAAATCATCTTCCTCTTCTTCTTCCTCTTCTTCATCATATGACACTGTCTCGTCATCACTCAACGAAGAATATGGCTTTACTTGCTCAATATACTCAACAAGTAAATCTTTGTGTTTGGCACTTTTCACAAAGGGGTGCCCCAAAAGTGCACTGGCGCTTGGCCGAATTTTTGGGTCTTTCGTGAGGCATTTGGAGACAAAATCTTTGAACTGAGGCGAAAAATCTCCCTCTAATGTGGGCGGGGGATTTTGTGGAATAAGCATTAATACTCGTTGTGCTGGAATATTGGCATATGGTGGAAGTCCAGTGGCCATTTCAATGGCTGTTATACCAAGAGACCAAATATCACACTTCTCATCATAACCACTCTCCATAATAACCTCGGGTGCCATCCAAAATGGCGTGCCTACAAATGTGAAGGCTTTATTTCGAGATTCAAGTGAAGCAGCAACACCAAAATCTGCAAGTTTAACATCACCGTTGTTGTTAAGAAGAATGTTGGCAGCTTTGATGTCTCGATGAACTTTTCGACGGCGATGAAGAAAATCAAGTGCTCGAAGAACTTGGGAAATAACTATAGCTATTTGTGGTTCAGGCATGACCTTGATCTGAATAAGCTCACGAACTGATCCACCACCCATCATTTCCATTACAATCCATAATTTTGTACCAACAAGTGTGCAACCATAATAATGAACAACATACTCGGATTCACAGGAACGAAGCATGTCTATCTCTCGTTGGATTTCAATTAAATCATCATCGCTTTCCTCAAGATCAATTTCTTTGATAGCTACAATTTCATTGGTTTTCTTGCAAATTGCTTTGAAAACAACACCAAAGTTACCACGACCAATAATGCCTTGACGAACATAGTCGCTTGCAGAAATACCATTGTTTGAAGACATTGAATGAAATTGATACGGTTATTAACGGTCAAATAATTCGATTGCAGAAAAAAAATTTTTCCATTGCTGAGAATTCTTTTTGTAAACATAAAAATATTTTGTTAAAATTCCAAACTCATTAGTAAGTAGTCAATAAGTTCTTTAGAAAATATATTGATTCAATATTTTTTGATCCAAACTTATTTATCATTTTTATTGTTTCTTGCTTGATGATTTAAATATACTTTAAATTACCAATGAAGTCTTTATTTAATTTAGTTTCGCTTTTTTTATTTAATTTGATTCTAATTTCAATTTTGAATCAATATGATTCTAATTATATATAAAATTATATAAAAATTAAAATATTAAGAACAACTCCTAGTAATATGAAAGTTATTTACAAATTTCTAATCTGAAATAGTCTCAATATTGGGATAAACCAATTCGAGAGGAATTGAAATGAAGATTTATTTTGAGAACATGACAGATCAAGCATCATACAATTTTCTGAGATTAACAATCACATCACATCACATTCGTCACTTTTTCTACCTGAAACCGGACAGATGTTTTTGTTCGGTGTTTTCATACAGACAATCGATTTTACCTCTGTAATTCTGCTACTTATATCATCAGCCACTATTCTTTATGGGTGCATGAGTTCATCGGGAAATATTTTTGAACCACAATATCAGCAAAGCAGACCTGATTTAATTAAAACAAGTCCAGGAGAACAATCTGAAGTAACATGGAAAGTTATTGTTGCAATGCTTGTTATAAGTTCTGTAATTTTAGTTGTTCTTTATTTCTTTATTGATTCAATTTTACTTTTTTTGAAAATAATTCTTATTTTTTCAAGTTTTGTTGCCACCGCTTTCACTGTTTGGGATTGGTTTTGGTCTCTAATTCCACATAAAATTACAAATATTATTATCACAGTTGCATTTTCTGCAGGAACCGCATTAATTTGGTTCTTTACAGAACACTGGCTTGTTACAAATCTTATCACATTTTGTATTTGTGTTGCAGGGATTACGTTCATCAAAATCACATCATTTAAGATTTGTCTTCTAGTTGCTATATGTTTTATTATATACGATGTTTGGTGGGTTTTCCTCTCTCCTCTTGTTTTTGGTGAAAGTGTTATGGTCGAAGCAGCCACTAGTGCTTCATCACACATTCCAGCAGCATTTGCAGCCCCTCGTGGAGATCATAATGCATTAATTGGAGCTGGAGATGTTGTTATTCCGGGTATTGTTCTTGATTTCTTTTTACGATATGATCAGAAAAAAGATACTCGTTATTTTGAAGTTTCGTTCGGATGTTATATTTTAGGTGTTGCATTGAGTTGGATCATGGTTTCAGTGATGAATCATGGGCAACCAGCACTTTTATGGATATTTCCATCTGTATTAATACCAACGGTTTCAATTGCTGCTTGTAAAGGAGCCTTAAAAGACATGTGGAAAAATGGGACAAATCCAAGTACAGAAGTCTCAACAAATCGAAGTCAATATGAAGAAATTAATGATCAATTGCTTGACGAAAACAATGATAACTATCACAAAAAATACGATGAATACATTACTGAGTAAATATTTGTTGTTTACAGAAAATGATTTTTTAAATCAATTTGACAATAATCATTTTTCTTAAAAAAAATCATTGTGATAAAAGGCAACTTTAACTTATATAAGCAAATGATATTTACCCTAACACATGATAATTGTTGTGACGTTCAACAAAAAAATTGGTTTAAAAATAGCCACTTTTTGACCTGAGGTCGAGTAAATGCAAGAGCTTGTTCAGCAGCTCAATTCATTATACTCAATTTTATGCAATCCTCAGTGTGCTAATCAAGAGCTAATTGACAGTGCTTCAAATCAATTAATGGTTTTATATGATGTTCCAGAAACATTATTTGCATTATTCCAACTATTTTCACAAACTAATGAAACGCCAATTCGCTTATCATGCGCAATCGCGATGAAGACAATGGTATCGAATATAGGGCGTTGGGAACATTATCAATCAAATGATCAAGGTGAAACAATTAAACAAACTTTTATTCAATATTTATCTACAACCGATAACATGTATTTGTTTCAAAATATTCTTTCAGCAGCTGGTGCTATTATGAGTGTTGAAGCAGTGAATTGGCCAGAATATTTCCAATTATTAGAACAATTCAGTCAAACGCAATCCGAGTTTCACTTCAACGCTTCTCTTCAAATGGCCTCAGTTTTCTTGGACCGCGCTAGCCATGAAGTAGTTGGATCAGTTTGGGGATTTTTCATAAATTTATGTCAAAAAGCATTAACAATTCAAAACGAAGAAATAATCAAATCTGTTTCGGATGTCATTTCTAAGATGTTCAACTTTGCACCAGAAATCATAGAAGGTCTTGATGTACTTTATGTGTCATTATTCCAAATTTTCATACAACTAATATCAAACAATAGCAACACCTCCTATTATCTAATTGATATTTTCAAGCAAATTGCTGAGAGCGAATATGAATTCCCCAATTTAGATGAAATAATCAAACAATATCTTCAAATTGCAATTCAGCCTAGTATTGATATCAACATCCGATGTCTACTTCTTGGTCCTGTAAATTCAATGCTCGCTGTTGAAACAATTACTACAGATAATCTTGTTGATGGAATAATTGATTGTGTTTTTAAAATAGCGACTGATGCTTACATAGATGATGTTTGTATTGATGATCAAGAAAACATGAACATTGCCATAGACACCATTGAAGTTCTTGCAGGCGTTGCCAAGCAAAAGCAACTTTACAATTGCGTCATGTCAAAATCGGAAAATTTGACAACGGTTAATTCGATAACCGTTTACGCCGAAACACTTATTGTCTTAATTGGATGTGTTCCCGAGATGATACATCATCAAATTAATACATTTATACAATTTTCTTTTTCATGTATTCAAACCAACAATCATACAGTTCAAGAAGCAGGTTATGAAGTTTTTTCAAAACTTTTTGAACGTTTGAATGATGCATATTATAATATTTTAGAAACATTTTTAACGATCACATTTAATATTTTAAAGGTTCCACATCCTAATCTTATATCTAAAGCACTTGTTTCATTACATAATTTACTTGAAATTATATCTATCACAGAAACTCCGAAACTTATTGTACCAATATTTACTTCGTTATGTCAAGTCTTACAAATATATCCAGTTATATTACAAAGTCGAGTAATTGATTGTTTCACGGCATTAACTAAATCTTGTAAAGAAGAGATTTCTATTGTCTCGAACGAAATGCTTCAAACTATTGTTATAGCAGCGCAAGCAAATCAACCAGAAGAAGTTAATATTAAAGCAAGTGCAATTGAATGTTTAGGCTTTTTAATTCGTTATGTCCCACAAACAACTGAAACAATTATATCATCAATTAACATATGTATGCAATGTATTACATCGGAAGATAATATATTAATATCAAGTGGAATGATGGCACTTGAACAAATAATAAGAGCTAAAGTACAAGAAATAATACCATATTTAGGCAATGCTTTAAGTGTAGTACATTCCATACTTAGTAGTGAGCCATCATTTGAAGATGATGAAGATAAAAATGAACAAAATAATATAATAGAAGATACATATGTTTTCACATTAAACTTCTTAAATTCTGTGATTAAAATAATACCAGAATCAATAAGAGGTGTTATTAATATATTAAAAGAAGATCTTAATAAAATGATAAAGAATGAATCAGATGAATTCCAATTACCAGCAATTAAATGTGCGGCTTCATTAAATTGTTTAATCCCAGAAGAAAGTCAACAATTTTTAATATTAATGATAAAACAAATCCAAGATACATTATCAACGAAAATAGTTTCATTATGTTTTACTATCTTTTCTAAAATTATAATCAAAAAATCATTACCACTTTCGAAAGAAATCATTGATAGTTTACTAGAATGTGCTTTTCAAGGAATGAGACGTGATCTAAGTTGTCAAGAAGATTATCAAAAATTCACAAATTATAATTATGACTTTGGTGATTCGCTATATGAATTATTACGAATAATAGCATATAATTACCCACAGATATTTCCAATTGATGACTTTTGGAAACTCACAAATGAAATCTTTTCGAAATGTAGTGAATTTGAAAAGACAAACATAATAAGTGTTTTATCTTCATATTATAGTATTTCTTATCAAGCAATACCAAACTTAATGAAGAAATTCTTAGTACAAACATTTGTAGAAAGCTTAAAAATTTGTGACTTTTATACTTATCCTTATCCAATTGCTTCTGTACGTGAAGTCGCTGAACATGAACCTGAATTACTTCAACGTTATTTGCCACAAATTTTTGGATATATTGATGAAGTTTTATCGACTGAATATGATGCACAACTTACATTCGCAATTACTTTAGAATTTACTGTTTCATTATTGTTCACATTATGGAGAAAAGTTTTAGGAGTTAACTTTGATGTGCAAAAGTATTTGCCGAAAATGTTATTAATATTACCAAGTGTAAATACACAAAGCGAAGCGGAAAATATTTATTTTTCATTGAATTTCGTCTGCAGTGAGTTCCCCCAAATAATGGGAAATTATTGTAATGAAATTGTACGCGTTCTTGCACAGACTTTGGCAATGAAACAAAACGAATGGGAAAATATAAATTTACCAGATGAAATAGCAATTGCGTGCGCAGTGCTGTTAAATAATTTGGTAATTCAATTGTCACAAGGAAATCAACAAAACGCACAGCAACAATTGTTGCTGGTGTTAAGAGATCCGGGTGATGAAGATGTACCTGTCGCTGACTACCAAAGAATGATACAAAGAATGGGTCATTTGCTGCAAATACAAAATATAACTCCATTCTTTGGGTTGCAATAATTATAGAAATGGTTTTTTTATAAATTAAAAATTGAATTATTTTTGTGTTATTTTACTTTCATATGAAATCATAAAAATAATTATATGGAAACTAGATCCGAAAAACGGAAAGCACAACACGACTCAATCAAATTTTATAAAATTTAGTTGACTAAGGTTTTCATCTTGGGCAGATGCTGTGCAATGTGCCTCTGTGGGCAGAGATCTTTGATACCAAATGGGCAAGGCTCATTTGCTTTTTTTGAGGAAAGGCGAATTAAAAATTTTGAACAACCCGGAATACTTGGTCAGGCGGTTTAACTGTTATGACGAAAATCAGGCTAATATTATCTAAAAACGAATCATTTATCAAAAAGTGTCGTTTTTTCGCGCACAGAAAAATTGAGATAGCTATTGAATAATTGAATTAATGAAGCTTTGCACCCCCCAAACACGGGGGTTAATTTTTATTTAAATGGTTTACTCCACCGGATTTTTTGGAATTGAATGGATTTCAGAGGTTATTTCAAAGGGTTCCAAGCAAACCCGTTGGAATCTGATGGAAACTCCTCAACAAGCTCCAACTGAACAAAAAAATAATAAAAAATTATCACTTGCACCATTGATTCGAAAAATTTGCCAAGGTATTTTACCACCAGAAGAACCAGCAGATGAAATAAGTTTAACAGATATGATCGAACTTAAATTAATGAAATTAACAGCAACTCTATCGAGATGTGTTTACCACAAAGCAGAAGAACGAAATATGCCAAGTAAAGCAGGTCCTTTAATTTTTGATTCTTTAAATGATTCTAAATCAGAAGTCCCATATTTTGTTACCAATAGTGATGTTTTAGACACAATTTTTATTGCATGTCGTGGCACATATTGTTTTGATAATTTTTTAACTGATGTTAATTGTTCTCCAAAGTCAGCATTTGATGGATATGTTCATGTTGGCGTATATAACTCGGCTCTTATTATTTATAACCAAATATCAAAATTAGTTTCAGATCTTTCCATTAAAAATCATAATCGCAAATTAATAATCACAGGCCATAGTCTTGGAGCAGGTGTTGCAGCAATATTAGGCAAGATGTTTTTAAGTGATTATCCACAAATTCATACACGATGTATTTGTTGGGCTCCTCCAGCGATCTTTAGTAAGAATTTATGCGCTGAATCCACAAAATATTGCAAAACGTTTTGTAACTATGGAGACCCAGTGCCATTTTTATCTGTGCATAATGCGCTATCACTTGATTCCATCTTTTCTGCTGAGACGTCAACGAAAATTCGCAAAATCAAAAATAAAGCATTGAATTGCAGCAAAATAAAAATCGATTTATTTGGGTATAAAATGAGAATAAAATTACCTAAAAGTAAGCAAAAGATATCAAAGAGTTTATATCCTCCGGGTGTTCATTATTTATTAAAGCCAGTTAATGAAAATGAAGACGAAGTTGTTGTACTGTCACCAAAAACTATAAAATATTTTGGGCATTTTATTAATAATTTAAATGAAGAAAAACATAGTATGAAGAAGTATTTCGCTTACATAGTAAGTGTAAAAAATAAAGCAAAAGAAATGTTGAATAAATAACAATATGTACTTAGATCTAATTTTTATCCATAATAATGTTTTTGCAATGTAATACTTAGGTAATGCTCTATAAAAGAATAATGTACATGTGGAATAACTAAACATGAAAACAAAAAAAAAAAATTTATATAGTTTGATAATAATTTTTTTGTTCATATTTTTCACCTATCTTCTGTCCCAAACAAAATAAAAATCAATTAAAAAATTCTTTTTGCTTTAACGTTCTCCTAAGTGAAGTTTGCGAAAATAACAAATGTAAACAAAAAAATTTATCAAAAATATATTAATATGTTCTCTATTAATATACGAATATATTATTTTGAGGTGTAAGTTTACAGTTTTTTCATTCGTCAACATGTTTTTCATGGCAGCATAGTTACGAATATTTTTTTGTTGAAATGTTTTTTTATTCACTTACACTTGTGGATAAAGTGTTTCCAGATCTGTAAACGAAATTTCGCACATTTTCATTGGTTATAGTGAATCACAAAACAAAAACAATTTGAGCTTAAAAAATGATTTTTAATAGAATTGAACTTGGTACTTTTCTTGATATTTGACAAAATGTTGTTGATATATTGGCTTCAAATGGGCCACTGCCTGCATCAACACTCCGGGATGCTGTTGACTAAATGCCGCAAGTTGAGTAACAATGAAAGCACCCAAATCCACAGTATGCAATTCGGGATAATTATCAAACATTGGTAATTCTGCGCATTCCAACTTACTAAATGTCACGTCGAATTCCATAGCGCTTTTCTCTTCTTCGTGCATTTCGCTTATTTCTTCTTTTCTCGAATTTTCATTGTATGGCATTTCATGTAAATCTATCAGCGCCACAAAAAGTGCCGTCCAAGCTTCGGCCGTTAAGTTTGATGCCTCGAGTAAAGTTTTCAAAACGCCGGCTATGACAATTTCAGTATTTTTTCTGTATTGCGTAAACGGTATACACTTGGTCCATATGTCAATGATTTCATCGTTAATATTTTGAATTAAATTGATCGGGCCCAAAAAGTTGGCAAAGTTTGCCATCAAAACAGCAAATGACTGCCTGTATTTAATTAATTGTTCATTACCAATTTGTGGTACTATTAAAGCTATAACTTGCTGTAAATAAGGTAAAGTAATTTCAGGTTGAAGATATCTAAAGATATAAGTGAATATGGAGAATGCATTTACATTTGATAAAGACATTTGTAATAATTGTTGACATATTAACAGTATTTGGGGCATACTTTGGCATATTAATTGAGGTAATTTGATGCAATAAGCTCTCATCAAATAAGTTAATGCAGGAATATTACCTTGTGGCTGCCATATTTGTGGAGCTATAAAGTTTGTATATTGTTCAACATAAAATTGATTTACTTCGTCTGGATTTCCTAATAAATATACTCCGATTAATTGAAATGCATATGGTGTATAATCAATTACATTATTTTGTAATATAAATGTACACATTTGAAGTATTTGTTGTTCAATAACTTGTACATTTACATTAGCTTTAGTTATTGAAGCAGCAAATATTTCAAAAATTTGATGTGTAAATTCTGGATAAATTGGATGCTGACACATTTTCATAATGTAGTCAATTAATGTGTTGGTAATTGAAGGGATATGTGGTTGGATGAACTGTTGCCCACCACAGACGATACGTAATAAACATCGAACTGCTTGAATGTTGAGTTCATCGTTAAACCGAAATATTTTGAATAGTGTTTGAATGATTAACGGTATATCGATTTTTGATAACAACAACGGTTTATCAATGTCTTTCATCTTTAAAATTTGTTCAACACAATATGATGAATAAAATATAACAGCAGCTGATGGTGATTGTAATAATTGAACAATGATTGGAAAGATCTCTGGTATTATCTCTTTGATAATTAATCGAAAATCAACAATGAATTTAAGTGCATCTGTTTGTAATATATATAATTGATTACTTGGATCAAGTTGTGGAAGAATAAATTGATTAACAAACCCAACAATATCAAATCCTTCTGCAATTTCTTTAACGCCAATTCCATAGAGATTTACTTTAATTGCTAATGCTGCCATAATAAAAATTGCAGTGTCTAAATTAATCCAATAGGTCTTAGGATCTGATTGATAACTTTGAAGTAAATTTTGGCAATTGGCCATAAATGCTGCAGAAAGTTCATTTCGGAAGTAACGACAAAGTGTGCGAAGGAATAAATTGGCTGAGGACCGCTTAGAGCCTGATGCATCGATGCCTTCAATATCTCGTGAAAAATAATCATATGGATTATTATCAAAATTATATAAATCTTCATCATTAAGTTGGATACAAGGTATTAAGATTTGGCTGCAAAGGTTTTGAAGTAAGTTATTCTCTAGAAAGATTCCACGTGACTGTGAACGAGCTAAAGCGTTGAGCGCATCAAAAGCCGATACGATCAGTTGATCGTCGCCGCATTGAATAACCGTAAAAACGCTCATCAAAAGTGAATGCCAATTTACAACAAGTTGCTCAATTAGTTCTGGTTCTTTCCGATTTTCTTCAGTTTTACCCCAATCAGCAAACTCACGTTGATATTGTACGATGAGCATTTTAACAAGATTACATATCTTGATTTTAACGGGTATTAATTCTTCGGAATTCATCATCATGTAATTGGTTAAAACACTTAGTAAGGCAGGTAAACAATCTTCATAAAATTTGGGAATTGATTGTGAAAATAATGATTTGATTATATTGATGACATTTTCAACACATTTATAAACTCCTGGGGAAGCTGGAGCTTGGGGTAATATTTCAGAAATGAGGGCAAATGATCTTACATCCCAGACTTCTAATGTTGGATTCCTTTCTTCAAAATGAAGATGAGTAGATGGTTTATATTTCTCAAGAACATTTTGAGCTGTAAGAGTAATTGCATAAATACTTTGGAGAGAAGCATTTTCAAGACCATTTGCAAGTTCAAGAAGTAAGTCACCCCATCTAGAAGGAAAATCTCTTTGAGCAATTAATGAAATAGTATTACTTATTGTTTCAATGATAAGTGGTGGCGCATTAATAAGAATTTTTATTAATGCATTTCTTATTTCTGGTTTGTTTGAGTAAAGTTGATCATTTTCCCAAAATGTCTTAACATTATTCATTATTTGAGTTGATATAAATAATTGAGGGCCTTGATCTCCTGTTTGAATTAATAATCTCAAAAGATATTCTAAAAAACCCGGTTGTGCTTGCATTTGAAGAATTTGCTCTGTAGCTATGTTGATTTTTTCCTGTTCACCACTTTGAACATATGAATATAATGTTGGGAAATCATCAAACATTTTTTTGATGTGGTTGAGCAGATTTTTTAAACGGTCAAAAAGCTATCACATAGTGAATCACTATCATATTGAAGATTGTAGTAAAAAAATCTATAAACATCATACATTTCGGTTCTGTTTTATGTTAGATCGTGTTACAATTGTACTTTTTTATTTTGGTTTAAATTATTCATTGTATTACATTTTATTAATTTTATCTACTTCTTCAACACGTGCTCGTGATAAGCTGCTAAAGTAATAAGCCATTTATCAAAGTGTTCATCGCCATGATGTGCATCACATGCTGCAATCCTAAATCGCAACTTCTTTTCTTCTAACGCCATTTCATTATGTACTTAAGTAGTTTATCGAGTTATATTCTCTCGCAACAAACAAAGCTGTTTCGCCTTTTGTTGTACTTATTTGACCTATAACAGTCCAAATCGTTTGATCCTTGGACAACAGATTTTCCTTTTGTTAGTTCGTATTGGTTCAAACCAAGATTAGTTAGCATAGTTCCTTGTACAAAGAGAATGTGTGGTGATAGCTTATGAAAGCGACGGAAATCAAAATTGGATGAAGTAATGTAAACATCAGCTCAACGTGAGTCCCCATTTGCTTTTAATCATTTTACGAAAACGCCTCCAACAACTCTGGTTGATCCAAAAATAATTCAAAGATCTTAATACAAACAAATTTAGTTTTAGATCAATGAGAACCTTTTTGAATTATCTTGACTTTATTTGTAGTAATAAACTTATCAAGGTAACACCAAATTTCTTGTCTTCACCATTAAGTGATTGACCACCTTTGTTCGAAATGTGGTGGTGGGATCACAGTCTTCACCTTAAATTTTTACTTTCCATGCACGAAGTGAACGATATGATGATTTGATACTAAATCCAGTAATACAGATCAAACATGGAAATAGAAACTTTATGTATTCGCCAGTTAACAAGCGTTTTTGTTGATCACAGTAAACGTCCTCCAACGATTGAAAGGAAATAACCCATCGTAAACAAACGGTCTCTTGTAAATTTTTGCTTGAAAATTCAACTTTTTCACTAGTTTATACTCTCAAATTTTAATTCAAATTTGAATTATATCCATTATTAATATTTTCCACATGAGGCCAAAGGAAGGTTGCGACTGGGAAACACTTCTATCAATAAATCAAGCAATTTTTGGTTTGAATGAAGAAAATTTCTCTAGATCTTTAGGTTTAATAATCAATAAATTTGATGAAATCCATCCTTTATCTTATGATTTAATTATTATTCAAATGATATATTATTCCTTTGTAATTAAAAATAATAATATAGATTTATTTTTGAATATTATAAAAGAAATAAGAACATTTGAAGAGAGTAATAAAATCAAATCCAATATATTTGATATATTTGGTCAATTTCTTAATAATGAGCATACACATGAATCATATTATCTTCTTGAAGCTATGATTGAACATAATTTTCTTGAACCGAACATTGTAAAAAACAACCAGAGTGCTTATTTTGCACATTATATGTCTAAAGAAGAATTAGCAATTCATTTAAGGGAATATGTAAGTGCCTTACCAAATTATGAAGAGCTTTCAAAGAATGATTGGGAATTACATCAGAAATTAATTAGAGAAGGACATAATCCAAATGAAATTGCGAAAATAATTCGAAATGATGAAACAGAAAAACTTCAAGAAATATCATCACAAACAAATTTTGATTTTGATCAATATATAGAACCATCACTCTATGAAATATGTCCATTCATTAATGAAGATAATGTTTCATTAATTGATTATTCAGCATTCTTTGGATCTATTAAATGCTTCAAATATTTACTCTTGAACAATGCAAAAGTAGAAAATACAGGAAAATATGCAATTGCAGGTGGAAATGAAGAAATTATTCATTTATGTGAACAAAATCATTCATCATTTGAAGATGCATATGAAATAGCAATTCAATTCCATCGAAATGATATCTTTAAATATACTTATGAGAATAAATTAAAAAAAATTTATAATTTAGAAAAATTAGGAAAGCTTTGTATTTCATATCATAACTATGAAATATTTTCATTTTTAGTTAAAGAAGGAATGAAAATCAATGATGATATTATTAACGAAGCAGCAACGATTGGAAATATTTTTTCAGTTGAATATTTACTTAAAGATCATTCAATACCGAATAAT
Source organism: Histomonas meleagridis (assembly GCF_020186115.1). Taxonomy (NCBI): domain Eukaryota; phylum Parabasalia; order Tritrichomonadida; family Dientamoebidae; genus Histomonas; species Histomonas meleagridis. The sequence goes on from NW_027150916.1 coordinate 81,575, forward strand.
ATTTTGGTATTTTCATCTGGATCAAGAAATATTGAACTTGTTGAATACGTTTTAAAACAAAAAGGAATTGATATTAATGCTAAAGATATTCATTTGTTTTATTTAATATTTATTTTAATAATTTGATATTTCAAAATACTATTTGGAAATTATTTAAAATATTTGAAACAGCACTTATGAAAGCATCTAATAATGGTTATACAGAAATAGTTAAATTACTTCTTGAACAAAAAGGAATTGATATTAATGCTAAAAATATTTATTTGTTTTATTTAGAATTTATTTTAATAATTTTATATTTCAAAATAATATTTGGAAATTATTTAAATTATTTGAAACAGCACTTATTAATGCATCTTTAAGTTGTCATAAAGAAATAGTTAAATTACTTCTTGAAAAAGAAGGAATTGATATTAATGCTAAAGATATTCATTTGTTTTATTTAATATTTATTTTAATAATTTTGGATTTTTAAATAATATTTGGAAATTATTTAAATTATTTGAAACAGCACTTATTAATGCATCTTTAAATTGTCATACAGAAATAGTTAAATTACTTCTTGAAAAAGAAGGAATTGATATTAATGCTAAAAATGAAATTTATTTTAATAATTTTTTGTTTCAAAATAATATTTGGAAATTATTCAAATTATTTAATACAGCACTTATTAATGCATCTTTAAATGGTCATACAGAAATAGTTGAATTACTTCTTGAACAAGAAGGAATTGATATTAATGCTAAAGATATTCATTTGTTTTATTTAAAAATTTTTTTTTAATAATTTTTTGTTTCAAAATAATATTTGGAAATTGTTCAAATTATTTAAAACAGCACTTATTTGTGCATCTGAAAAAGGTCATACAGAAATAGTTGAATTACTTCTTGAACAAGAAGGAATTGATATTAATGATAAAAATATTTTATAAAATATTGAAACCATTCATTTGATATTAATTATTCATAAAAGTTGACATTAACTATATAATAGTTTTTACCTTTTAACAAGCTTTGCTGATGCAATGTATCTCCCAATGATGACATGAAATTGTGTTGCATTTATAATTCATCTTTTTTTGATTTTCTTTTTTTTCTCATCTTCCCCGCCAATTTTTTCAATCAGTTCATCAATATCAATACCATATATTGGCTCCATTAATATATGATAAGAAAAGTAATTAAATTTATGGAAAAGTTGCACTGAACGAAGTATGCATCGTGCTATCTTTACATTTTATTCTTTCCAACTCGGAAAATTTTGAAACGCCACTTTCTGATCGGTCCGATCAAAAAGTTCCACTATATTCAAAGTATTCAAAAATTGAATGAAGGGGTGCCCCTTCAAAAATGATTTTTGATTGTAAAAAGCTTTTTATAATGGTTTTTTAATATAAACTTTATAATATATTCGTTAAGATTTTCTGTTTTAATGTTACACCTAACCATGTTAAAAATTTAAATTTTACTGGGTATTTTTGTTACCCATGCCTAAGACTTCCAAAAGTAGGTCATTGATCAACCACAGATGCCGTTTCATGCTTTCTGGTTCATTTGTAATCTTGGAAGATGTAAATACACTAGGAATAATAGATTTTAAGTAAATAAACATTTTTTCATTTGTGTAATAAATTAATTAAAAAATCAATTATTTCTATATAAGAAAAATTACATGAATTTTTTAGGTCATTTAGTATGTTTTAATTGTTTTTATTAATTTAGTAAATTAATTTCATGAAATATGTTTGATTAATCAAATGAAAAATGATTTAAATTTTATTCTAAAGTAACGATAAATATACTCAGAAAAATACGGTGATTATAAACTTTACTCGGATTTTTAACGGTTTTCATTCCCTATGTTTCTGAAATCTGATTCATCTTCCTCAGGCGTTTTTGAATCATCAGAAAGTTTTTATGAAATCGTAGCTCAAGGGGATCTCAGTAAAGAGCCGAAAGCAGAAGAAGCGCCATTAAAATTTAATACAATTCATCCATTTTATTTACATTTTGTATTAGATTTTACAACACCCATCATAATTTCATGTACTGCTCTTTCAACCACTTCTATTGTTGGTTTAGTATATTTACTTTTATTAATTTTACATGTTACATTTTCAAATCAAATTACACGTTTCAATTCGTTTAAACAAATTACTGTTATTGTTTACATTGAAATAATAATTTCTATTGTGTTATTTATATTTTCAGTTGTATCAACTACAGATCCAATGGATAGTGAAGCAGCCAAAATAATTGGCATATCATATCCTACTATCCTTACTAAGGACTCAATATTTGCCATGGTTTCATCACTTTTACACATTGTTTCCAACAGCATAATAATTGGGATTATACCAAAATCTTCGATTGAAGGCTTAAATCAATATCGCAAAACCATTTTTGACAACTTATACTTAAAATTTATCTGTGACATTGTTAATGTCATTTCCATTGGATTTTTATTATCGACCAGTTTATCATTTTCAATATTGCCATTATTTTTATATTACATTTATTCCAACTTAACGTGTGTTTTTTTTGGTAGGGAAATTGTCAACAAAGTTATTTCATGGATTGTCTTAATCTATTCATTATTATATTCACTTGTTGAGTTTTTATTCTCAGGTTATATTGGCGAAATATGGCAAGCCGGATTTTTTAAGTATTATTTCATATCTGATACCAAATATCGGAATGCGAAGTTAATATTTGCAGTTGCGTTATGTTATTCATCGATACAATTATTATCATGTAGTGGTTGGAAGAAAGGCGCCACTAAAATCGTTCCAAACATTTTATGTTTAAGTTCTGATATCTTAGTCGTGTTATCATTTTTTGCGATTTTTATTTTTTCCTTATTTTTCCCTTCATATTTTTCTGTTTTAGTTATGTTAATTATAGTTTCATCGACTTTTTCATCATTCAAGAACTTGATAAATCGATTTTATCCATTTTTATCATTAGTATTTGGATTAACATTTGCTATTTCTGTGTTTACTATTTATGGAATGTTCCCAGTACCACAAAATGATGGCGTTGAAGAAATATTATCATTTATTCAATTATTTGGGATATATAAATTCATTGGAAATTATCAATTTTCAATTGTAGGTTATATGATATTAGCATTTATTGGACAAGTTGGACGAATTAAATATCAAAAACAAAACATAAATATAATAAAAAAAATACCGAAATTAACAATTATTAATGAAATTGAAGAAATTGGGAATTCGATTATACATAATACAATAGTATTAAAGATTACAAAAACTATTAAATTCTTTATTACAAAACTTTATACAATATTTTTATATTTATTAGTCATTGTTTGTATGGTATTAGGAATTCATTTAGGGTTTTATCAAAATCGTTGGATATATCAAATATTAAGTGTATTATTTATCGTTATGGTATTTGTTATTCAATTTAAACATTATTTCTTTCCAATTATTAAATTCATTTCTGGTGTTATGTTAATCATTAATATGTATTATGCTTCTGGTAAATTAAATGAAGGAGATTATTTTGGTAGTTTCCCTACATTATATATTTCTGGATTTTTACCTAATGAAGCTTTACATATTTATTCTTGGCAAATAGTTGTAATATTTATTATTTCAACATTTTTATCATTCCAAAAGAAATATTTGAAAAATGATTTCCCGGAAATATTGAAAATATTATTTTATTTTTTGGTGCCAATTTTTGATTTTTTAGTTGTGTTTTTTTCCGATGTTTCATTACATTCATTATTATGTTTCTTTTTAGGTTGTATAGTATTAATATGTATATATCATAAGAAATTTACTGTGTTATTATGGACTGTAATTTTTAATGGATTTGTTGTGGTATTTACGATAGCTTTTTATTTATTATCACGTTTTGAAGAAACCAGAAATATAATTTCTGTTTTAATACCTTCAGAAGTAGTTGATATAAATAATTTTGCTAATTCTAAAACACATAATGATTTATTTTTATCATTTTTATTATTCTTTTGTTCGATCGCTTTTAATCGACAATATTTTAGTAATTATGATTTTAGTAATAATATATTTATATGTGAATTATCACGTGTATATTATAATATATATTATTATATTTCATGGATAGTATCATATTTTTTAAGTATAACAAATGATTATCCATCAATTATTAAATTAATTTTATTAATTTATTTTTCTTTTGGTGTTTATTCAACAAAAAATATTTCAATTGTTCGAACATCATTATTAATATTTGTAACATTTTTAATAATAATTCAATTTGTATTTCATTTAGTATTTCCTAATAATCAACAAACATTTTTATTAAGAATACTTACATATTTTGGTACATATTTTTGTAAATCTGATTTAAACTTTGAAAAAAAAGCTAATTCAATTGGCCTTGAGTTATTATTATTATTATTAACTATAATTATATCCAAACCTTCAAAAACAAGTTTTTCTAAAAAGAAAAATCATTTTAAGAAATATAAATCATTACGAATTTATTATGCGATTGGAGTTTTCTTTCATTATATGTTACCTATAATTGTATTTGGATTTATCAGTTTTTCAATGATATTTAATACAACAGTATTTGCATTATTTTCATTTATTATTTTAATTTTATTAACATCGATCAAAAACTTTTTAGATAATAATTCAAAAGGTATATTATTATTTTTTAATATTTGTTTTTTAGCTCAATATATATTATATTTAGGATTCCCTCAAAATATTATACCTGGATTACCTACATTTGATTTAACATATCGATTACCACCTTATCGAGTCGAATTATATTTACAATGGGTAAAATATTTAGGTATTTATGATGTACAAACAGGTTCTTTATTCACAACTATTTTGACGAGTTTTGTCTTTACTTTATATATCCAATTAAGTCAATATAAAATTAATTATCATAAATATTATAAATATCTTCCAAATATATTTAAATCATTTATTAAAACTTTAACATTTTATATATATGAAATTACATTAGTAGCAATTATTATTATTTCTTCTTTATTAACTTCGATTGATGGATTAATATTTCATATTGCAATTTCATTTTTGTTTTTCTTAAATTTATTATTCGATAAACCAAAAAATATTACATTAATAGTAATCAATTCTTATTCATATTTAAAATTAGCTTTCCAATTATTAAGTAGAATGCCAATATTTATTTCATTAGCACAAGGAGAACGAGTTAAAGTATTTTTCGATTTACCTTTTGAAGGTGATTCTAAACAAGGTTATATGTGGTGTATCATCTTTTTATTACATAAAATATGTGTTAAAATTATGAGCTCTAAAATTTATGAAGAAATATCAATCGAAAAAACCAAAAGAATGGCATATCATTATATTCGTGAACGAGAATTACGAATTATTGATCAATTAGATCAAGAAATTATTTATCAACGACATAAACAAGAAATTTCGACATTAGATTCCAATAATTTCCAAATATCAGAATCAATTATTAAAGAATCGAATAAAAACACCGAAAATTCAAATAAATGGTATCATAACTTTTATCGACAATATATATATATTATCTTAAATAAGTTCATATTATTTTTAGCAGAAACTTTACCAATAAATGATGAAGCAGGTATTAATGTATTAACATTAGAATCATTAACATTATTAATGAGAAAATATTTACATTGTCATGAACATGGAAAAGATTTCGAATTAGAAAATCGAGAAAAAGAATTTTTATTATCTTTACCTCCATCTTTTAAAATCCAATTTACATCATTAGGTTATTTAGTAGATTTTAAATTCTTTGATGATAAAGATTTTGTTAAATATTTAATTCGATATTTCGCAATGTTTTTACGAGAAATATCATTACCTTTTTTATTATTAATATCAATCATTTATGCATTTGTACGACCTTATGTATTTGCAGTCTTAATATTATGTTTTGTTATTTATGGATTTTGTTCATTAGAAATTCGAGAACTTCCAAATTTCACACGAATCTTTTATGCGTTTATATCGATTATATTATGTTTAAGAGCTGCTTCTAAAGTCGAATTAATGGAAGAAAAGTTTCAAGAAGTGAATAGTATGACGTCACAATATTTAATATCACCATTAAGTTTAATTGGACTTGAACCACAAAAAAGTATTGCAATTGAAATCTTTTTATATTTAGCAACAATATTTTATGTAATTAATAAGTTACGATCATCGAATTTATTTAATCCTTCATATTATTATCAAAAGTTTAAAAAGATTTTACCTGATTTCCCTGATGGTTATTGTTATGGTATTATGGATCAATCAGAATATAATTTAGGAATGAATATACCACAACAATATTCAGCTTTTCATCTGATAAAGAAATCGATGCGTAAATTTGGATTATGTGAAAGTAATCATCATACATTATTATTTATCTTTGATTTAATCTCATTAATCATTTTATTTTTATATTGGTCTAATTGGGAAAATTTACCATTTTTTAGATTTACATTATCATTTTTCATTGTTTTAACAATTCATATCTTATATATGATCATACATTATTATTGTTGTTTAAATGATCATATTTTTATCTTTTATTGGATACAATTAATATATATGTTAACTACATTAGTAGTAATCTTTTTTTATTTAAAGACATTCCCACGATTTCCTAATTCATTAATCTTTTTCATATTAATTCGTTTCATTGTACATATTATTTCTGCACATAAATGTAAAAAAGGTCGAATTTGTACATCATATCAAAAGCCTTCATTCATCCAAAATTATTCATATATAATAATCTCAAATTATATATTACGATTCTTCCCAATACTTTTAGAGTTTCATTCATTATTATTATGGGCTGGTAAGAAAACTTTAGTATCATTAAATAACTTTAACTTAATACAAGAGTTATCACGTGAATTAGAATTTATAATTTGTTGTAGAATCCGTAAAAATAATGAACAAAAAGAAGGAATTAAGAAAAGAAACCCAATAATATGTATCATAATAATTATAATATTTTTCGTTCTATTAATAACTTCTTTCGGTTTCGTGTTTTATATCGATATTAATCATGCACAAATACCTTTGCATACAACAAAATTAGAAATTGGATTTTCCAATTTTCCTTTGTTCATAATTTCAAATTCAAACTCAAGACACATTACTGAAGATGAATTCCAAGCATTGTTCGAATTAAATAATGACCCACAATATGAATTATTAACTACACAATTGTTACATGACTCAATATATATTATATCTTTTAATACTTTTTCGTTGAATGAGTTTAACTTGAATGAAAATGGAATTGAGTTCTTCGAAAATTCTTTGAGAAATGAGAATATGAACATTGAGCCATATTTGAAGTTTACTTTCGAGTTTAAAATTAATGATAAGATTCAAACTTCGATAATTTCACCGATAAATATCAATGGTTTGAAACTATCTAATTCACAAAAATTAAATTTGTTGAATTCTTACTTGTACTCAAATGAAACGTTGAGAATGCCATTGGAAATTCCATTTTATTTTTACGTGGAGGATTCAAATGAAATTAATTACCAAGCATTTGATACAAATTTTTCATTGAGATATCGTAATAATTTGTGGAGATTTAACTTAGATAAAAATGAGGTGTTGAATTTGATAGGTAGAAGTGAAAATGAGTTCAACGTGTTGTTTCACTCGAAAGATTATATTGACGATAGCCAAACTTATTGGGGAAATTCTATTCCTGTATTGTTATATTTCATGTTCTTGATAATTTTCGGTGAGATTTTAAGACAAAGAACATTCCTAAACTTAAATAAGTTATGGCTGGATAATATGAACGTGCCATTTGATTTGTACCAAAGAATTGTGACAATAAAATTGTACAGAAATGCGGGAGAATTTGAAAAGGAATATAAATTGACAGAAGAACTTTTGGACCAAATTAAAAAATTTAAAAATGTGGAAAATGAATAAAAATTGTTTATATTTTTGATTTTATATTTGCTATTTTAAGCTGCTAATGTTAAAAAATAGAAATAATACGATAAATGTTTTCATAATCTTTTTGATACGGTTGACGATCGTTTTCACTCAGAAAACATCTGAAAAAGTTTCTTTGACCTTTCTGCCAAGCGCTCAAACCTACCAACTTTTTAAGGGTCCGACCAGATATGTATTGAAAATAGAGTATTAATATTATGAATATCTCTGTAAATATTTATTATTTATAAATTATATTCGTATGATATTTCAACAAGAAAAATGTAGATGGAAATGAAGAAATTATTCATTTGTGTGAACAAAATCATTCATCATTCGAAAGTACATATGAAATTGCAATTGAATTTCATCGAAATAATATCTTTAAATATTTATCTAAGAATAAAATCGAAATGGTTAATGATTTAGAAAAATTAGGAGAAAAATGTATTTTTTGTTGTAATTTTGATATTCTTTCATTTTTGATTGAAAGAGGAATGGAGATGAATAAAAATATTATCATTGCTTCGATAATCATATTCCAATTGATTTTTTGAAAATTTCGGGTTTTTCAGGAAATGTAGAACTTTCTAACTATTTAATTAACAATAGATATATATCTATCGATTTAAGCAAGATTATTTGTTTATTTGATTGGATTTTTATTAAAGTGTTTTATTGTTTCATAAAAATTTTAAAAATTTTTTTCAAAATATTTGTAGTTCTTACAAATGCTTCAAAAAATGTATATACAGAAATCGTTAAATTACTTCTTAAACAAGAAAAAATTGATATTAATGCTAAAGATATTTATTTATTTTAATTAAAATTTATTTTAATAATTTGATTTTTCAAAATAATATTTGGAAATTATTTAAAATATTTAATACAGCACTTATAGAAGCATCTTGGAATGGTCATACAGAAATAGTTAAATTACTTCTTGAACAAGAAGGGTTTGATGTTAATGCTTAAAATATTTATTTGTTTTATTTAAAATTTCTTTTTATAATTTCATATTTCAAAATAATATTTGGAAATTATTTAAATTATTTGAAACAGCACTTATTTTACCATCATTAAATGGTCATACAAAAATAGTTCAAATGCTTCTTGAACGAGAAGATATAAGAAATATTTATTTATAAGTTATAAAGTTTATTTCATTATTTTTATATTTAAAAATAGCATTTGGAAAATATTCATATTATTTAACATGGCAATTGTGTGTGCATCTCTACATGGTTATGATGAAATTGTTGACGCGCCACACCGATTTGAAGCTTTGAAACGAAAATCGAAGACCGTTTAAGTGACGAGCTAAAAATTTCAAAAAGAAGAAATTTTAAAGTTAAAATACACCAGACTTGCCTTGCACCCCATAGGCGCTTCAAGGAATATCGTAAAAATTTTATGTTAAAATTATTGTTGATTATTATTTTCTTGAATGTTATTTTCTTGTTTGAATTTATCCATATCCCAGAAAGGAGACAGTAGTTTTAAGAAGTAAACAATACACTTCGAAACTAACTTTCTTTCTTGGGTAAATAATTTAAATATCCAAAGAGAAAAAAGAAGAATTACACTTTGAAAAACATAAGTTTTAATAATGGCTGAAGTGGAAATTGTTAGTTTAATATTATCCTTTGGAAGTAATAAATATTTGGGATTAACTAATCCAATAAACAAAAGCAATGCTTCAATTATTAAAACAGTAAAAACTATGAACTTAGTAAGATTATAAATTTTGGAAAGCTTTATTTTTCTTTTGTGTGTTGGCTGTGACTTTATTGATTTTAATCTATTTGGAATACCTTTAGCATATAATGTCAATATTCTTGTATCTTGTGAAAGCTCTGATAAAGTAGTTTTGTTAGACAAAATTATTCCATTAAAAATAATATGAATGCTTTCAATAGATTGAATAGAATTAATTTTTGCGACCATTTGTTTTACATTTCGAATTGTTGCTTTAACTGGTACATTAGATATTTTTGATATTGATTTATTCACATAAATTATCTGGATATCCTTATTCATTCTGTAAATTTTTTACAAACCTTCCAGCCAAATAAACAAATTGACAGTGTTTGTTTGTTTATTCGCATCCAAAAAAAGTTCGAATATTAAAGGTTACTCTCATTTTCTCTATGTTATTCAGAATGAAAAACATAAAGATTTTTCTCAAAAGTAGAAAAAATGTTATTTGAAATGCAATTTTCTAATTTCAATAAATCTATGAATGGAGAAAAATATTCTATTTATCTTATTGGAAGAACACTTATGTTACAAAAACTAAAAAAATCATTATGATTAATTTCCCTTAATGAAGATAACTATTAAAGTGAAGGTTTTTTATGTGTTTCATACTGCCGATAGAAATTACACATTTTCTTACAAAAGTCAAATTTGCACTCAATATTTACCCAAACAAAATGAGCAAAGAAAGCCCATCGACGACAGAGGCAAAGGTAGTTATTGTCGGTCAGGCGAGCGTTGGAAAGACGTGTATTCTTCAAAGAGCAATCAATGGCACTTTCAGCCAAACGTCATCCTCGACTTTAGGTGGAACATATTTTTCTTTAAATGTTAAAAATGATGAAACCACCATTGCTACACTACAAATATGGGATACAGCTGGCCAAGAGCGTTATAGAGGTATGACACCAATGTACTATCATGGCGCATCTGTTGCTATTTTAGTATACTCTATTGACAGCCAAGACTCTTTTGATGACATTAACAATTGGATTCAGTCCCTTAAACAAAATTGTAATTTCGATAGTCTTCAATTATTTTTAGTTGCAAATAAAAAGGATAAAGTTGATGAAAGAGTAATTTCAACCGAATCAGGAGCTGAATTGGCGAAAAGCATCGATGCTATGTTCAGTGAAGTTAGTGCAAAAACTGGTGAAGGAATTGAAGATTTATTCACAACAGTAGGAAGAATTGTGCATGACAAAAATACTCCCACAGTAACAAATGTAGATCCAACCCCTAAGCCTAAAAAGACACATGAAAAGAAGGGTTCCAATTGCTAATCAATTGTTAAAGCAACAATGCCGTTTATCTTATTTTATTATATTCATACTCTCATCGGCTATGAGTTTTATGAATTTTGTCTCTGTATGGGTTTTTATCTGAAAATCACATCAATATGAAAATAAATTTTTTAGAAAAAAGTGCATGTCTTAACGTCTTTTTACACCATAACAATTTTTTCATAAGATAACAATTCTGGGAAAAAGAAGTGCTTCGAAATGGGGTCATTGCATGTGTAAATTTCAACATTTTTACTCAAAAAAAATTGAATTTGTATCATCACTTCAGTGATGAGGAATAGGAATTCCTATTCCCTATTTTTTCTTCATTGTATAATATATCCTCTCTGTGGTTGTTCCATTATTCTGTTTGTTGTTGCATAATCTTAAGCTTATGAAGCCCATTATAGAACATAAGATGACACTATCACTTTTATATGAATTTTCAATTGTCTTATCGATTGCAGTGACGTGATGTCATCATTATTTGACTAAGGTTAATTCCGGTTTGATTGTGGCAAATAGCTTTCTACTTTTTCAGTTATGTAATGTTACCAAATTGAGTGAAAAGTGGCACTTGTGAACATGAGCCTTCCTGAGAACAAAAATGCCAAGATTTATGTTGCAGGACACCGTGGTCTTGTTGGATCCGCAATTTGGAAGAACCTTCTTGCCCGTGGTTACACAAATCTTGTTGGTCGCACACATCAAGAACTTGATTTAATGGACGCTGTTGCAGTAAAGAAGTTCTTTGATGAAGAACAACCAGAGTATGTTTTCCTTGCTGCCGCACATGTTGGAGGCATTCAAGCCAACTTTGTTTATCGTGCAGATTTTGTATACAGAAATCTTGCTATTGAAGTCAATGTCATTGGCGAATCATTCCGCCACAATGTCAAGAAGCTTCTTTTCTTGGGAAGCACATGCATTTACCCACGTGATTGCCCACAACCAATCCGCGAAGAATATCTTCTCACCTGTCCTCTTGAGTACACCAACGAACCATATGCTATCTCCAAGATTGCAGGACTTAAGATGTGTGAAAGTTTCAACATCCAATACGGAACAAATTACATTGCTGTTATGCCAACAAATCTCTATGGTCCAAACGATAACTTCGATCTTGAGCGTAGCCACGTTCTCCCAGCTCTTATCCGCAAGATTTATCTTGCCAAGCAACTTGAAGATAATAATTGGAATGAAATCCGTCGTGATTTCAACAAGCGCCCAGTAGAAGGCGTTAATGGAGATGCTGAGGAATCTTTAATCCGTGAAAAACTTTCTAAATATGGAATTACCAATGGACAAGTTGAAATCTGGGGAACTGGAAAACCACTCAGAGAGTTCCTTTGGAGTGAAGAAATGGCCGATGCTTGTGTTTACATCATGGAACACGTCAACTTCAAGGATACTTACCAACCTGGCGATAAGGAAATAAGAAATTGCCACATCAACATTGGAACTGGAAAAGAAATCACAATCGCTGGTGTTGCAGAGTTGATCAAGGAAAAAGTTGGATTCAAAGGAAAGCTTTACTTCAACCCTGAAAAACCTGATGGAACAATGAGAAAACTTACTGATGTAACCAAACTTCATAACCTTGGATGGCATCACAAGATCGAAATTGACGAAGGTGTCGAAAAGATGCTCAAATGGTACGCTGAAAACTAAAGAGAAACTTCTTTACGTTTAATTTTTTCATTTGAGTTGGACGATAGAACATTCAATGTATCGTCAATACTTTTTCAGAGTAAACGATTTTTCTCCAAACGTTTCATCTTCTTTGCAAAGCAATTTGAAGATTAATTTGTTAATTAATATGATTTCTGAAAACCATGACCGCAAACAGTAATGTATGTATTAAAAATATTTTTTTGTGAATTTAATTCATATTAATAAAAAACTAAGAAATTTTCAAATGCCAAAATAAAGAGATGACAACTGTCGTGATTTTTCTTTTAGTTAGGTTTCTTAAACTCAATCAGAGAAGGTTGAAACTTTATTTGCAAAAATTGGCATGACCAAATATCAATTTAAAAGTCATTTTAATGAAAGAAAGGGGATTGCTTTACATTGCGCTTTGTGCTGACTGCGCATACTGGTATAGCCTTGAAACAAGGAAGATGAGTGCATTGTAAAAACACTTTATTTTCAGTTCCAAAAATTATCAATTTATTTTGTCAAAATAAATACGCCTCCAAATTTTGTGGTTTGCTGAGAGTTCTTGTTGGGTCACACATTCCAAATCATTAGACCATTCAACACGATCTAAGCTTATAAAAGAAAAAATTATAATTCAATGATTTATTTCGACTTTTTAATGAGTTTACTCAAGCCAAAAACGTTACCGTTTGTTCCCTTAAATGAGTTTATTTTTCACAAAACCTGCTGTCAAAAAATTTTGAGAAAATATTCCAAAATTTTGAAAAGGAAACTGATGGTAAAAGTGGCGGTGTAAAGGTTATTATCAATATAACGTCTGACATTCAAAACTAAATAAAAAATGATGAAAATTCTGGACTTTTTCAGAAGATTACAACAATTTCCTGACCGAGGATGCGGGCCGAAGACTTCTCCTCTTATCTGATTAAAGATGGGTTTACAGCTGAATCTTCGATCCACTCCAAAGAATTTACGCCTGCGCAAGACAGACTTTTTCGTTTGTATTATAAAACGATTCCGTTATTTGCACATACAGAAACCTTCACATATATATGTCAATTTATATTTTTGATACAAACCTATTTAATAGCATTTGATGGCCCAATTGTACGTGGAAGGCCACAAGAATCAAGTGGATTAATTGAAAATGCATTATATTATTTAACCTCCATTAATGTTCGAACCAATTTTTCTGGACGCAGCTCTCAGACTGGTTTTATTCTATTATATTCAATTTTATCTTCAGTTTCTATCATATTATTTTTTATAGGATATTACATAGTTTATAAGCGTAAATTTATCACAGGTGCATTTCAATGTATCATAGGGATATTTGTATTATCATTACCACCGATTATTTCTATTATTATACTTAATTCTACCATCAATATCTTTTTTTACCTAATATTTGATCGCACCAGTACCAGTGTCATATTTCTGTTTGTTTTTGAGTTTATTCATTGTGTTTTAATCCTTATTATTTATTATATTTTCCAACAATTAATCCATGCATCTATGCATTATTTACATGGTGCGTATACAATATTATATCCGATAGTATCACTTCATACATTGACGACAATATTAACAGCTATCACGAATATTTCATATTTTTTATTTCAAGAGCCGATATCAGGTTCAATTAATATTTTTTTCTCATTAGTTTTTGGGCTATATATAATAATTAACTCATTAAGACATTGTTATATATCTATATCATCATCATCAGTCTTTGGCAGTTTTGGAGTTTTATTATTTTATAATGGGATTCTTTCTATATTAGATATTACATCATTACATAAGTTTAGTATTAATTTTATTTTTTATTCTCCATTAATTCTCTTTATATTTGCGAATTTCTTAATTCGACATTTTTTATTATGGAATGAAAAAAGACATATTAATATATTTTATAAAACACCCGATTTTTTTAATGTTGATAAAAAGATCTCTGATTATCAACTTGTATTATATTCATCATTAACATTAACAGAAGCTATAGATACTATATTTGATTTACCATTTGTAGAACAAGTATTAATATATAAGCGACCAAAATGGGTAATATCGACAATATTACACTTAGCATCTATAGCGAATTGTTCAAGTCCTAAAATTAGTCAAATGATGTCAATGATTAATTCACAAAAGTCATCGATTTATACAAATTATATTAAATTTCAAGCAGTTATCTTAAGTTATGGTTTAGTACGTCAATCATTTCCAAATAATTTTAAGAAATATGCAAATAATGTCGAATCAATATTAATTGAATATCAAAAGATTAGTAAAACATTTTTCTCAATGATTAATCCAGATTCTATAAAAGAATCAACTAAAATCATGAAACGACTTGCAACTATAGCATATTCTATATCAGATAATGTTAAATATATATATTTCTATTTACCGAATAGTTCAAGTGCTATTCGATTATATGCGAAATATTTTTTGATTATTCATGATGATGAAGATTCATATGAATATTATAATCAAATTGCTAAAGACATTGAAAAAGGAAGAATTTTATTTGTTAATTATCATATATTTTATATATTAGATTTATATCCTAAATTAAAGACTAAAATTTCATGTAGTAATAATACTAATGAAGAATTCCATTTATTTTTAAATGAAAATATTGATGAAGATTTAAAGCAAAAAATTAAACAAAGGAAAAAACAATTAAATTTAGATGAAACTACAAAATCAATTATTCAAAAGAATAAAAAGAAAATTATTATAACATTTGGTATCTTATATTTCTTACAAGTTGCATTTTTAATTATATTTATATTTTATTCATTTTCGATCTTATTAACAAAACAAAGCTTAATATTAAACTTTTTAGATTTCACTAAAACATTTTTAAATATTTCGGATTCATTTAATGATTTAATATTAGTACCAAATTATGGTATTAAGAATTCAACTTATCATGATTCAAATGAAGTACAAGATTCGATTGTTAAAGAAAATTCATATCAATTAATTGAACAACTTTTTACATTATATATAAGATATCCATCATTTCAACATTATTTTGGTTGGATATATGAGCCGATAGAAAATGTACCATTCTTTAAAGACATCAGTTGTATATATGAAATATTTTATACATTTTTACGTACTGTATATTTACCAATTCGTTATGATAATCATTCAGATATACCACAAAGTAATCAAATAAATTTAATTTCTCAATATATTGGCCATGCATTTATACAATCATTTGAATTATTTAATAATAGTGCATTAAGTTTTATCAAATCAACACAAGAAGGTATAGTTAATGGATATTGTTATTCATTATTTCAAGTTCTTGTATGTTTTATTTTATTTTTTGTGTTTTATATCTTCTTTCATATAAATTTAAGTTTAATCATTAAAGAATTCCCTAAAACTAATCATAAAAATATATCACAAACTAATGAAGATTTAAATCATTTAATTACTTCTTTAAGTTATAAATCAAAATATGGATATTTCCGTCATTTCATAATAATTATTTTATTAATGATAATTATTTTTGGATTATTAATACCTTCTGTAATTATCGCAACAGAACATTATACACAACATTTTGTTGATGGTATTTCAAGTCATTTTGTTACTGTTTTCATACATACATATTCATCAACATATTTAATCATATCAACATTACGATATTATTCACAAACGCATGAAATATTTGATATAAATTATCTTAATGAACGCTTAGATGTCTGTAAAGAATTCTTTTTAGACAATATAAATAATTCATTTTTATTTCATGAAATTTCAAATTTACAATTTTATTCATTTATTTATCGAGGCTTAAAACAATTTCAAGAAGATGAATTAATATTTTTAGATCGGAAAACACTTATCGAAATGAATTCTCTTTATATTGATTATATAATGCCCGATTATTATAATAACATTGAAATCACTTATCAACAACTTGCAACAGAAATATCAAATGAATCTATAACTAATTTATTTATATATCATATGTTTATAGTCTTTTTAGAAATTGCTTTTGCTTTTATAATATCATATTTCATGCGTTTACAAAGAGATATATTATTTATTAATAATATTCGAGAACAATATTCGAAATATTTATTTGGTAAAACGAATAAATATTTTGGATATTTATTAGATAAAAGTAATATTTCACTTTATTCTGGTTTTAATACACATTTCTATTTGGATAGAATTGGTTTACCTTCAGCTGTTATTAAAAATAATATAATTTTATACGTAAATCATCAATGGTCTATAACACATTGGAGATCTCCTGAATATATAATCGGAAGAAACATTCAATCATTCTTAGAAAATTATCAAGATAATATAAAAATTATTGATATATCAAACGACCAAAAATTAGTTATATTAACTAAAGATGAATTAATTGAAGAATGTAAAGAAAAAATTAAAAATTTAGAAAAAAAAATTAATAATTTACGTTCGACAGTTTTCCCGCGTAAACTATTCAAAACGACGGTTTCATACTTCAATAATTATTTCATTTTTAGTAGCGTCTTCTTTACACCTACTCAAGAAGAAATTAACTTGGAGGGTTGGAAAAATGATATACAAAAGGTGGAAAATCAGATATACTTACAATCTAATGAAAATAAAGAAATTTATGTTTTCCATACAAGTGCAAGAGAAACTTTTATATGGTTTAATAGTGGAAATTATAGCCCACAGTTCCTAACAGTGGTGGCAATGAATTACATGGCGAATTTGTTAAGATGGATAATCGAGACAAAATGGGAATCAAATGAAATTAATGTTTCTATTATAATGGTCGGAGGAGATAACGCAGTGGTCGATGTAAGCAATATTGCAAACATTAAAGTGGAAGGAGATGCTTTTGACAAATTGATGATACTAAGACAATACGCAGATTACAACGCTATAACAATAGACGCTTTGATGGAGGACTACCTGGAAAAGGCAAAAATCGGTATAGAGTTTATTGAGGTCGAAAATGGAATTTATCAATTTAAATGTTTTGAATAAAATATATTATTTGTTTTGTAAATCGTTTGTATCTTGTTGCAAACAATGTAAAGGATTAAAAAATGTTTTTAATTATGTTGTTAAAAGTGATTAAATATTTATAGTGAAATATCACCAACGATTGAAATTTATTCATTTTTTAATGTTTCAACGAATACTGTAATTGCTCCATTAACATATGCAAATTCAACATTTGGACCATTGCATATTGTTAAAGGATTAACTAATGAAAGTCAATTATTAATGACATTTACATTTTCTAATACATATACTTTTATGAAAACATTTGTAATAAATTCTTCATTAACATTTATGAGCACTTTAACAGATTGATATTCTATCACACAAACAATATCATTATATAATATACAAACAAATTCATATACATTTTCATATATTAACTCATCACATACATATATTGAAACAGTATTCATTTATTATGATTATACAATCATTGGTTATTCGACATATTATAGTTTTTATTCTTATTTCTTGACAATTTTATCCTCAAATGAATTTCATACAAATAAAAATACAAATGTAATTACAATTTCTATTTGTGCTGCTGCAGTTGCAATTATTATTATATCATTACTTGTTATTGTTTTAATCAAGATCAAACATAAAAAACATTTAAGTGAAGAACAAGAGAAAGAAAACAATGAACAAAGTAACATTGAAAATCAAAACACATTTCATAATGTTTCAACAACTAATATGGACGAAGATCCATTCACACAAGATGATTTTAAAGAAGAAAAATTTATCAATCAAATTTAGAGATTAGTTTTGTTGATTAAAATGTAAGATAAATTAAAAAAAGTTACATATATTACATTAACCTCTTATTTGAGAAAATCCCGAATATTTTTTTAATATCAATTGTTGTACTATACATTTTTTTCAATTGATCAATAACATAATTTTAAGTTTTGTTATATAAATCACCTCTTATGAACTAGACTAGAAGGACTATTTCACACAAATCTTGCATGACATGACCATAAAAAATGATATTTAATATTATTTTTGTGATTTGGGAAGATGTGTAAACGTTTTTTGTATCATTGTCATGTTTTTTTCTGAGGTGATAAAACAACGTTCGGGTAAAATTTTATTGAATTCGATGTTAGTTCATTTTTGGCTCTACGAGTAATATTATGTCATAGAACGTAAAACCATATTGAAAATAAACAAGGTACTTTTAGTAGAGACATTTTTTCCCAGATTCTTAAAAACCATGGAAATATTTTAATTTTTCATTTCAATTCAGTTTTTTTATTAAGACAATTTCGCACTGTTAAAAAAGTAAATTTGAAATAAAATTTTTGATAACATTATCCAAAAGTCGACGTATTTCAAAACCGTCTGCGTTCAATTAGAAATAGCATTTGCAACTCTTAACTAAATAATATGAAAACATCTTGGAATAAAAATCCAAGCCCATCTAGTAACCTGAGGAGAGCTCAAACACAAATCAAAATAAAAAACAAAAATACTGAACCTGTTTTTCTTGATAATAAAAAAAGAATTTATGATAAGCTTTATCGTCCTATAAAAGAAAAAAATGGAAAACAAGCTGAATTGAATACCCAAATGGATTTTTTCCCTCTTCCTGAAAAATCTAATTCAAAACTTGAATTCCATACACAATGTCTTCACTGGAGACATAAAATTAGAGAACAGCTTAAAGGACTATTTCCAGCAGCAACAATTGTTTCTGATCTAAGACTTCCACAACCTCCTTTTCATGTAAATATAGGTTCTCAACAATATAGAAGGTTTAATCCTAAAAATGAGTCACCAACATCATTGAATTATGTTGTAATGCTAAAACTTATTTTAAGCGGCTATGATTTTCATGATGAAGATTTATTTCCAATTCAATATCCAAATCGCGAAAATTTAAATTTTATACATCAACTAGTCAAAGCTTCTCAGTGGCAATCTCAGCTTGTCCCACAAGAGCCATATCCATTTCTTTATGATAAATATCAAGATTTTGAAGAAGCTTATAGGAACTGGAAAAATGTTTGTTGGACTCTTCTTAAGCTTCCAAATCGTCCAATATCTTTTGAATACAAGATGGACGTCATACCTAAATCTCCAATATACAAAATGCAAGCACAACGTTATGCCAAGCCCCAAACGCATGACTTTTCATGGACCAAACGGCTCACATTTAGCTGTACTGAAGAGCAAATTTCTCGGCTCAAACGTCTCAAATTATCCAATAATAATAATAATAATAATCATTTACAAACATATGAGCCAGATAACTGTATAACAGTTGGACCTAATCGATCTGAATTTCTTTTAGACTTTAAACATTATGGTTATCATGTTCGGTCACTTCTAATTAATTATCCACTAAGAATTTACGGCGCGATTCCAATGGAAGCGAACATGTCGCAAAAGATTCTCGATCTATTTATCTATCACAAGTATTCGGGTATGTCATTATTTCTCCATTTCTTAAGTCTTCCATTTGACTCAGAATCGTTTAAATCGATTTCACATCAAAACACACGAATTCGATCGTTTTCCATCAACAACAAACAATCGCCGATAGTTAATCAACGACAAGTCATGTCGAACAGTATTAATGTTCAAAGTCCATTGTTATCATTAGCCACGAAAAGTAATGTTAAAACCGAATCAAAACAAGTCACAAACATTGAAGACAACTCATCATTAAGGCCCAAGAAAAGATACAAAACATCGCACACGAGTTATATGTCAGTTATGGATTTTTTACATCGTTATTTATTTCCAACGAAAATCTTTAGCGCGCTTGAAATCATCAAAAACAATAATATATATTACACACGTCTTTCGATGATAATGCCACAAATTATATCAACTTCTTATGTTAATGATGAATTGTTTTCTTACTTAAGGAAAGATCGATCATTAAATGACTTAAATAGTTTTGTTAAATTAATGCTTTGGTATTATCGCCCGAATTTATCATTGAAGCCAATATCAACAAGAACGGAATTTGGTATTAATGTATCACAATTATATTTGTATTCGATACTTTTGGATTTAAATTATTATATTAAAGATATGACTTTTATAGAATCAATACGAAAAGAAGCACATGAATTAACTATTAAAATATATAATAATTTACCAAAACATTTAAATAATTTATGGAGATCATTCGAATTAAGATGTCGAACAGAAGAATATAAAATTATACAAATGTTAATAATGATTCCATCGAAAATGATAATTAAGTTGTTGCTAGGAAAAGACTTCTTAAAGAAGGCTAATAAAATATCAAAGTTTAAATACGGAAGACAATTCTTATTAAGTTTTATATATAATAATAACTCATTTATCATTTCAACAGTGTTCGAAATAATTGAACCATATATCGATAATTCTTTCACCAAGTTTATGGATATGTTTTGTTCTTTGTTATTCCAAATATTAAATGAATATTTGATGAAGTATAATTTATGTTTATGTGGTTCACAATTATTACCGTTTGTGGATCAATTGGATTTTAAGAGCTTCCCTTTCATATATAAATACATTACATTGATTTTATGTGATCCAAATTTAATTTCAAATTTTTCAACACATGTTTATCAAAATAAATTAGCAAATTTGACGCTGAAAATAACGAACTCCGGGGCACCCTATTTACAGATTTTGACTACTTTATTACCGTTCACAAAAGTTGAACGTTGTAATATTTTAATCATTGAAAATATACCTTTCATAAATAAAATGATTTCAATGTTAGATATTACACCAAATAAAGAATTCTTTATGTCATGGGAATTAATGAATTCTTTAATATGTTTTATAGGTAGTTCAATGAAATTGTTTTCATATGAACAAATCCAAAAATTGTTTTTAAATTTGGCAAATAGTGATAACCCGATTGTCGTATTACAGTATATGAGTTTGTTAATGACATTATGGAAATCAAACTCCAAACAACTAAGAGAAAAATTGGTGCAAATTATTACACCAGCTGTCGGACCTATCTCTTGTATCATACAGTTGGCGTCAGTAAAGTTCCAAAAATACCAAAAAACACAAGAACTAATTATGGCGTTCTGTGACGCTGTAATGTCTTCACATAATAGTGAACAATTGTCATTTAAACAGCAATTGTGTACACACATGGAATATAATACAAATAAAAGAAAATCAAGCAGAAATAAAATATAAAATATTAATAACTTGGATCTTCAAATATTTTTTGTTAAATAAACAAAATAAATAATATCATTCGTATTTTTTGCAAATTTAAAAAATTCAAAAATAATAATTCAGTCATATTAACAACACTAGTTTCGTTTTATTTAATAATTTTACTTCTTAGCATATTGTATAATGGTGCACATTATGTTTTTCAAGCCTAATTTATTGTTTAAGCTGATGCTAAAAAGGCTGTAATACTTTTAATCGATTTTGATTGAAATCGTGTTCAAAAAGTCGAATTTAACTACGGCCTTTGAATATTTGGGGTGGGTCAGTTGGTGACCGTTTACATGTCCAAATGAAAACTGTTTATATTCGCTATCCAAGTGAAACTGGACCAAAAAGAGAAAAATTAAAGCTAAGTGGAACAGTCAGCGGAAAGATATTGAGACCAATAATAGCAAAAAACTTACCTCAATTTGCAGATAATCAATATTTTTTTTCTCAAGATTGGGTTGATGGAAGGATTGTGAGTATAAACGAAAATGATGCTCTCACTCATTTCCCAGGTAGCAAAAAAATTCGTCTTCAACTTACTCCGAATAAAGTTAAAACAAATGTTCATTTTGCTGACGGAACTTCAGTTCAAGCTGAAATTAATACTAAAGAATCAGCAGCACAGAGTTTATCAAATTTTACTGATAATCCACAACGTTATGTGTTTTGTTATCGTCTTTTTTCTGATCCTTCATATTTCCATTCATGTGCATTGTCAATTCCTCTTTCATACCAACAGTGGACTAATGAAGATCTTTATGTTGTTCGTCGTGTTACTCTTAGTGATCTTCAAGGATTAAATGATCCGGAAAAAATCCATGAATTGTATCTTCAATGTAAGCATTCGATTACAATGCAGATGTGTATTTTTGCTAATAACACATTATGTGCAATTTCAGTTCTTCAATTTATTATCAAAGGAAATAATATAGATGCAATAACTAAACAAGGATTATTAGGCTCTCTCCCTCCATGGGCTCAGTCCTTAATGAAATCTTATGAAAACTTTGATTCAAATGCTATAATTTTTAAAAATAAATATTCAAAATTTACAATAACAGAAGCAGAGCTTGAATTTATAAAAATCGCATCAAGCCAAGGCGCTATTTGTTATTTCATTGATAGCGTTCGTTTTCAAATCATTGGAAGAAAATGGAAACCTTCGTCAAATCGGTATCTAAAAATATCACCCACAATAATATGTATTACTAAATCAACTGATTCGGCACCGCGCCATCAAGAACTCACTTCTAGCATTATTGATGTGATTCTTGATGGTGATTCAGTTACATATGTATTTGAATTTGGTAAAAAATGGAAAGTCAGATCAGAGCATTCTCATGTGCTTATGGCAGCTTCCCAAGAGATAATTGCCCTTGCAAAACAAGATAAGCCATTTCAAACAGTTCCATCACTTCCATCAACCAACGAACAACCGCAAACCAAAGAAGTTGATGCGACTAAACCTTCTCAAATTACAAGAGAAATTTCAATTGAAAGCGATGAGATTGAAATTGATAATGAAAACGATCAGGAAGACGTTAACATCAAATCTGACGATAGCAGTGATGCCTCTGAAAGTGATGTTTTCCTACCAGAAAAAACACTCAAGAAAAATGTTGAAGAAGAGGTTGTCGATACTTGTAAGAGAAAATTCGTGCCGGTTCAGCCAGGAATATCAATGTTAGTTTGTCCAGATGAAAATGAAGAAAATGTTCCTTATGAAATAGAAAGCAAATGCTATAGAAACTTGAAAGTAATGGAAAATGTTGAACCAGTTCCGTATAAAGGAGATGAAAAAAAGAAATTAGTTGAATTGTCATTTGATTCAATTCTTCATTCACAAAACGATTTCAAAAAAATGGCTATTGTTGTGGTGATTTTAGGTGTTTTGTATATCATATTTAAATAAAAAATTATAAATATTTAGTCATATTTAGCGAGATAAAAATCCATTTAATGAAGAAAATGTTTTTGAAATTAACGTTCTTCATGAAAATGTAAAATCATAAAAAAATTGAAAATGCACTAAAAAGAAAAATTTCAAATCAATTGCAAACATTTTTTCACCTGATTTCTCTATTCCTTTTATACATTATTATGTTATATTAATAACCATTTTAAGTTAAAAGATCATTATCAAATTCAACCACACATTGTGAATTCTTTGATGTGCACACATCAAATTAATTAATTTTAATCAGAATTCAGCTGTTTAATCATTTACAGCTCCTTTGCTATTCTTTCCACAACTTCATTCCATTTGACGTCCGATTTTACACCACTCAGCCATCGGAGTGCCTTTGTCTCTATCATTTGCCAAACTGGCTTCTTTTCCATAGCCTCATGATGCAGCAACGCCAATGCAAGTACAGTTGCAATCACACGCTGCTGGTTCTCTGCGCCATCAGCCTCGTTAACCTTTGGTACCTCCTTAAGCTTCGTCAGTTTGATAACTTCTTTCGCGTCCTCCCAGAAGCCCATCATGTTCTGTAGCGACAGCAACTTTGATAAGTCGAAACCACGACTTGCGGATGGCGCTGGTGGAGGTGGAGGTGGAGGCGGAGAAGCGCGTGAACGCGGAGAAGCGCTTGAACGTGGTGGTGGTGCACCACATGGAGGTGGTGGAGGTGGAAGAGGACAACCCACTTTAATTTCAGGAGCTGAGTATTTCTTGTAAGATTTTGATGATGATGAAGAGCCAAACAATCCTCCAAACAAAGAGCTGAAGAAGCCACCTTTCGCTTTACACTTAGCTTCAGCCATTGGTGCACAATATGAAAGCGAATCAGCATGTACATATGCACATTCATTTTGGTAGAATGCTTCTTCCTGATATTGAGAAACGCCAACGTAGGCCGTCAATGTGCAAATTACTCCGCTGTCAAGTGATAATTGTTGAAGTTTGGACTTGTCACATCTTCCGGAGAGTTCCATTTGACGTATCATTTGGTAAGCAAAGAGGGCATAAACGCTATTAGTTTCCCATGTATCTGATGTTGGAATTGCATAATCAAGATCTTCATCATCATTATTACCAGTGATTAGAATTCCATCGTCAACCGAAGCCGTGTCAATGTAAATCGTTTCTGAGCCACCTTGTGGAACAATTGGAATTGGAAATGGTGTTATCTGGAATGATTGTGAACCTTCAACATGAACTTCAATTTTGCTTAGGCTAGAACACATTGACATGTTTAATTGTGGAATAACTTTCATTGAAAGGTCATCTCCTTCTAATACGAAATCTGATTTCCCACTAGTAATCGAAGCAACTCGTTCTACAAACCCTGCATCAGCTCCTGAACCAAGGCCAATAGTGAAGCAACGATTATTTGTTTTGTTTTTTTCGAGGAGTTCGTATGTTTGATTGGGATAGTTCACTTCGCCGTCGGTTAGTATGAAAATTTGACGAATTGACTTCGGTTTGTTTTTAAGAACCGATTCTAACGCTGGCAAAATGTTGGTGCCGCCGAGGTCAGCCTGCATTTCTTTGACATAACGAATTGCTTCATCAAATGAATTCTGTGAATATGGTTGTGACGCTTTCCATAGCTCTTCGAATCTTGACCCAAATCGAACAATGTTGAACATACATTGAACTGGAAGTGAACGAATGAATATTTCAAGGCATTCCCTCGCTTTGCTGATTCGTGAGCCAGACATTGAACCACTACAATCAATTACAAAAACAAATTCTTGATTTTGTAATTCTTTTGATTGATATGATGGAGCAAAATTGATAGCTGTGGCTTTGGGTGTTTTAAGTGCAATACTGTCAAAGTTATCTGTGAGTTTTGTTCGGATAAATATTGCAGAATTTGGTATCCGATTTAAGGTAAGTTTTCCACTATAATCATCGATTTTCTCGTAAGTAGAATTTCCATTAGTGGTGACACTTTCGATGGCAACTGTTTGTTTGGTATTCAATTCAAATTTGAATGAAAAATCATTATCACCTCTTCCATATAAATTGGTTACTGAACCAGATGGCGAAATAAGCTCAAGAGGGAACTTAACAAATATCGTCTTTGGATCTTCAAGATTTGCTTCAAATGCACAATTGAATATAGCTTTGACTTCAGTGTTCGCTGGAACGCGACCAATTGTGAATGATTCATATCCGTAATCAATGTGCTTACTAATTGCTGCTGTTTTTCCTGAATTTTTTGCTTCTTCATATATCTCTTCTGCTTGTTCTTTTGGCTTAAGTCTCATCTCTATGACCTCATCACCAACAACAAAATGCGTTTTGTATACACAAATTTTGTTGTCTGTTGGAAATGTATAAGTGAGTTCATCAATATTTCTTTTTGTTTGTATAACTTGAGTATATTTAAGGTCTACAATGAATCCCCTTTGCTCGCATTCTACTGTTATTCCTTTGACTGGCAATTTATCTCTTGTAGAATCAAAATATGCGACGAATTTCCCAAACGACATGAAAATTTTGGCAAACATTCACTTCACATCACACTTTTTGTAAAAATGTCAAGTCCAAAAAGTGGAATGGGGTACCAAAAAGTTGTTTTTTGTGTCGGCTTTTTGATTGAATAATAATCGTTGATTAAACTTTTTGAATAATTGATTGTTTTGTTGAGGATGTTGGTTTGTACATTCGAATGTAAAGCTTTACTTAAATGACGAGAAGTGTTGGTTAAAATTAAAAAAATTCAAAAGATTTAAACAATGAATAAATGAGATGAAATAACATGAGTCTTTACAATGTGGATATTAAAGTGACACCAAAATGATTAACATTTGAATGATTAACTTTTGATTAATCAAAATACATTCAATCAATGAACAAAAAGAAATCTAAACAATGAACAAGATGAACTAATATTTTATACAGGCTATTTCATATGAGTAAAGAAGAAGTAAAAAATGAAATAATCAATACGAGAAGAATGAATGCGTATCATATGAATAAAAAAATTGAAATGAAGAGCTAAGAATCAAAAAAAATATAAAATCTGTGTTGTATATAACAATAAGATATGTAATTAAAAATTGTTGGTTTAATATATTTAAATAAAATTAGAAAAATATAATATTAATATTTTGAATTTTTAAATGGTCGTAATAGCCAAAGTTTTAAACGTGTCACTTTTAACCGTCGTCCGACTTTTTCTATGGTTTATTCCAAAAGTGCCTCAGAAGAAGAAATTTTTAATTTTGCAAAAACGATTTAATTAAATAATAAATTAAGAAATGTTTAAGGATGAATATTCAAATATTTTATTGAAGCGGCCATACCCGATTGGATACATCCAGCTCCATTTCGAACCTGGAAATTAAGCAATCGCGGGCCATATCAGTACTAGGCTGGGAGACTTCCTGGGAACGTATGGTGCTGCTTCCTTTTTAATTTATTTTTACATTAATATGAAATTATATTTTTTATAGAAATTATTAAATATAAATGTTTTATTTTATTTATTATTAATAAAATTATTTAAAAATTTATATAAATAATTAATAAAATTACTTTAATTTTTATAATATTATATTTTTAACTTTATTAACATAATGATTATTAATGATTATTAATGATTATTAATGATTATTAATGATTATTAAATTGTTTAATAAAAAAGAATAAAAAATTTATTTAATTTACATGTTTATTTTAATATTTTTATTGTTGTTCTTTTGTTTCTTTGGGTTCTTCCTTAGTTTCTTCTTTAGGTTCTTCCTTTTTCTCTGTATTTTCTGATTTAATTGCAGGTTTTTCTTCATTTTTACTACCAATAACTTCAATACCACGTCTTAAAGACCATTCATTTTCAAATGCATCAATTTCATCTTCACCAACATTATGCCAAGTTTCTTTAGTTGTTTTCTTACCTTCTTTATCTACAACTTCATCTACTTGAACCCAACGATTACCAATTCTTTTAATTTTAGAAATATAAGTCTTTTCTCCATCATTAGTTTGTTCACGAATTTCTTCGAATTTTTCATTACCATTAAAGTATCTTTGTGATGAATAAGTTCTATAATAATTTTGTGGTTTATAATTTTCAGGCTTTTTAACAATCTTTTGTTGTGTTTCTTTTAATTCTTTCTTAAATTCTTCTTCTTTAGGTTTTTTCTTCTTTTTTGTTCTTTAGGTTTATCTTGTTCAATCATATTATTAAATTCTTCATCAAATGCATCAGCAAATAAAGAATTTAAACGACGTTCAAGATTATTAAAGTATCTATTCATCGCATTAAATGGATGATAAATCCTTATTGGTCTATATTCCACGAATGGATCATAAAATGGATCAGTAAAATAACCAAACATAATTAAAAAATGAATTAAACTCTTAATTGTTCATTTATAATAAATTAAAACATTTATCAATTGAAATTTTCTTAAATTAAATGACCGATCAATTAATTATTAAAATATCTTTATCGTCCGACTTTTTCTATGGTTTATTCCAAAAGTGCCTCAGAAGAAGAAATTTTTAATTTTGCAAAAACGATTTAATTAAATAATAAATTAAGAAATGTTTAAGGATGAATATTCAAATATTTTATTGAAGCGGCCATACCCGATTGGATACATCCAGCTCCATTTCGAACCTGGAAATTAAGCAATCGCGGGCCATATCAGTACTAGGCTGGGAGACTTCCTGGGAACGTATGGTGCTGCTTCCTTTTTAATTTATTTTTACATTAATATGAAATTATATTTTTTATAGAAATTATTAAATATAAATGTTTTATTTTATTTATTATTAATAAAATTATTTAAAAATTTATATAAATAATTAATAAAATTACTTTAATTTTTATAATATTATATTTTTAACTTTATTAACATAATGATTATTAATGATTATTAATGATTATTAATGATTATTAATGATTATTAAATTGTTTAATAAAAAAGAATAAAAAATTTATTTAATTTACATGTTTATTTTAATATTTTTATTGTTGTTCTTTTGTTTCTTTGGGTTCTTCCTTAGTTTCTTCTTTAGGTTCTTCCTTTTTCTCTGTATTTTCTGATTTAATTGCAGGTTTTTCTTCATTTTTACTACCAATAACTTCAATACCACGTCTTAAAGACCATTCATTTTCGAATGCATCAATTTCATCTTCACCAACATTATGCCAAGTTTCTTTAGTTGTTTTCTTACCTTCTTTATCTACAACTTCATCAACTTGAACCCAACGATTACCAATTCTTTTAATTTTAGAAATATAAGTCTTTTCTCCATCATTAGTTTGTTCACGAATTTCTTCGAATTTTTCATTACCATTAAAGTATCTTTGTGATGAATAAGTTCTATAATAATTTTGTGGTTTATAATTTTCAGGCTTTTTAACAATCTTTTGTTGTGTTTCTTTTAATTCTTTCTTAAATTCTTCTTCTTTAGGTTTTTCTTCTTTTTGTTCTTTAGGTTTATCTTGTTCAATCATATTATTAAATTCTTCATCAAATGCATCAGCAAATAAAGAATTTAAACGACGTTCAAGATTATTAAAGTATCTATTCATCGCATTAAATGGATGATAAATCCTTATTGGTCTATATTCCACGAATGGATCATAAAATGGATCAGTAAAATAACCAAACATAATTAAAAAATGAATTAAACTCTTAATTGTTCATTTATAATAAATTAAAACATTTATCAATTGAAATTTTCTTAAATTAAATGACCGATCAATTAATTATTAAAATATCTTTATCGTCCGACTTTTTCTATGGTTTATCCTGAAAGTGCCAAAGAAGAACGAAATTTTTGATTTTGCAAAAACGTTTTAATCAAATTCAAATTAAATAATAAATTAAGAAATGTTTAAGGATGGATATTCAAATATTTTATTGAAGCGGCCATACCCGATTGGATACATCCAGCTCCATTTCGAACCTGGAAATTAAGCAATCGCGGGCCATATCAGTACTAGGCTGGGAGACTTCCTGGGAACGTATGGTGCTGCTTCCTTTTTAATTTATTTTTACATTAATATGAAATTATATTTTTTATAGAAATTATTAAATATAAATGTTTTATTTTTATTTATTATTAATAAAATTATTTAAAAATTTATATAAATAATTAATAAAATTACTTTAATTTTTATAATATTATATTTTTAACTTTATTAACATAATGATTATTAATGATTATTAATGATTATTAATGATTATTAATGATTATTAATGATTATTAATGATTATTAATGATTATTAAATTGTTTAATAAAAAAGAATAAAAAATTTATTTAATTTACATGTTTATTTTAATATTTTTATTGTTGTTCTTTTGTTTCTTTGGGTTCTTCCTTAGTTTCTTCTTTAGGTTCTTCCTTTTTCTCTGTATTTTCTGATTTAATTGCAGGTTTTTCTTCATTTTTACTACCAATAACTTCAATACCACGTCTTAAAGACCATTCATTTTCGAATGCATCAATTTCATCTTCACCAACATTATGCCAAGTTTCTTTAGTTGTTTTCTTACCTTCTTTATCTACAACTTCATCAACTTGAACCCAACGATTACCAATTCTTTTAATTTTAGAAATATAAGTCTTTTCTCCATCATTAGTTTGTTCACGAATTTCTTCGAATTTTTCATTACCATTAAAGTATCTTTGTGATGAATAAGTTCTATAATAATTTTGTGGTTTATAATTTTCAGGCTTTTTTAACAATCTTTTGTTGTGTTTCTTTTTAATTCTTTCTTAAATTCTTCTTCTTTAGGTTTTTCTTCTTTTTGTTCTTTAGGTTTATCTTGTTCAATCATATTATTAAATTCTTCATCAAATGCATCAGCAAATAAAGAATTTAAACGACGTTCAAGATTATTAAAGTATCTTATTTCTTATTATAGCTTTCTCATTCTTATTTTCTTTAAATTCTTAAATGTTTAAATTTTTTATGATAAATTCTTTTCTTTATTAAAAGATTTTTTTCATTTATTTAATGTTTTTTGATATCCATCAGAATTTTTATATAAAAATTCTTGATAATAACTTTAATTATTTTGGATTTTATAATTTGGCATTTGATTCAACATATATAAATATTTGTAGATATATTCTTCATCAAATTTGCTTCATGAAAATATACTTTTTATATAAATTTAACAAAACTGTTTTCAGATCTAAAAATAAGCATAAATTAAATAATAAATCTCAAAAGCATTTTACACCATTTAATCATTCTTTTTCTTTTCATCCATTATCACTTGGAACCATTCAGGAATCATCTCATCAATGAGTGAATGCAATCCATCGTTTCCTGTTATGAAGCTCACATGTCCTCCCTCAGCAGTATGTGCGAACGCCACGTTCTTGCTCGCGCGCGCTTCCTTTATTGGCATTGCGTCCTTCACAGTGAACGGGTCATCGTCAGCGCCCAGTACAAGTGTTGGCACTTTTGCGTTGTCAATTTTGCTGTAAATGTTTCCCGCTTTGTAGTACTCGATTCCGTTGGGGAATCCCTTCTTTTTAGAGGTGAACACATCGTCAAACTCGCGCATCGTTCGGGAATTCATAGCAGCTGGCTCATCGAAAAATTGCTTTGATTTTTCAAGGGCATGATGAAGTTGATGACATATTATTGGGGTATAAAGACGCATTTGAATTGGCTTCTCAAGAACTAATGCGCCTTTAAGAAGATCATATGTATGTGATACAGCAGCAATTC
Source organism: Histomonas meleagridis (assembly GCF_020186115.1). NCBI lineage: Eukaryota > Parabasalia > Tritrichomonadida > Dientamoebidae > Histomonas > Histomonas meleagridis. The sequence continues at coordinate 113,135 of NW_027150916.1, forward strand.
CATCAATATCTAAAGCTGCATCTTTAGTGGAGTATTCCATGGATTGTAAAGCACCAAGTGAAAATCCAGCTAAAAATATATACGGTGGATGATAAAGCTCTCTGATATGATTGATTATTTCATTCAAGTCATCCCAATCTAAACATGACGGAAGACGAGCTGATGTAATGGGAGCACCAGAAGACCCACGGCCATTAGCAACAACAACTCTCCAACCTTTTTTGTTACAGGCTTCAGCAAGATTATTGATTACTGGTTCACGAGTACCACCACCTAATGTATGAGCAAGAACAACGAAAGGACTATTTGTAGCGTCTTTAGGCTCGAAATAATCGAGAGCTGATGTTCCTCCATCAGAGAATAAAAACATTTCTCTTCTTTCGCTACCCATAATGAGAGATCGTGGACGATATCTCATACCATAAGCAGTATGGAAATGAGAAGAAATGAGCCATGAAGTTGGCTTATAAGGTTTTTTAAATGTTGTCATTTTCTCGACCAAATGCTTTATATTTCCATTAGGATTATATTCAACATTGACCTTAACTTTTCTAGTAATCCTGTAGATAATAAATAATAAAATAACAATCAGCAAAGCTAAAGAAACATAAAACATTTCTTCGCTTGTGGTTAAGTGGCTACTTTTCTATTGAAAAATTGAATTGGTTTACGGTCAGTAAACGAATTGCGTCTTCGGAGACAATTTTGCGGAATGCATTGAACAGAATCCGTAAAACTTCAAATGGTGTAACACTGAGTGCGTTATCTATTTGGAAGTTTCTTTTTACTGAATTTGATTTCATTAAATTTAATAACAAAAAAATGTTTATTAAAAAAAAATGGTTTAGTGACTGATTACTTGTAACAGACAGAATGTGATTTTGGAATTTAGTAAATCAATTTATGATAAATAATTAATTACTATGTGTTAGTTTATAGAAAAATGTTGTTCAGAGAAAAGTATTCTTCAGGATTCTGATATCCACGAGTATATTCTCATCACAACTTATATAACATACTTATTTAGCTTTTGGCTGTACCTTTCTGACAGGCCATGACGGTTACCTAAGGGCAAATATTTCTATTTAGGGTAAAATTTCTGTAAAATTCTTGGCGAAACAATTTCAGAGCCACTAATTGTGGCATTCAAAAAATTTGGTATCGTATCCATAACGAACTCCGACACTTTTTCATCGTCAATGTTTTGGAAGTCAGTTTTCTGAAGATAACTTTCTATTAAACCGTACAAATTTTCACAAAATTTGTCAGAGTCTTGCAAAAAGTCGAGAATTCTATCAATAAATTCATAGTGTACATACAATGTTATGAATTCATAGTTTGAAAATGTTAAAATGTTAATGACCAATTCGATAACTTCTTCTTTTAAGTTCATAACTCCATCATCCAATATATTCACCACGATTTCATTAACCATTTCTACATTCAGTTCGTTAATAACTTCGTTCTTAGCTAAGCAATAATCATTTAATAATATAATTACAGGGACAAATGTATCATTGATATTTTGTATGTTGTTATGTAAGTAATTAAATAGAAACTGCGGATGTATATTCTGCGTTAGTTCTTCTGTTAATGCATCATAGCCTTCGAATGACATTCCATATGTTAAAAATGAAAACCCATATTCCAAATTAATGTCAATGTCACTTGTAGCAAATGCTTCGATACATTTATAGATAAGTTCAAAGAATTGATATTGATTTAATAGTATGTATGAACTTTTTGCGTATTGTTTCTTGATTATAAAGTCTTCTAACGAACTCGAAACTATTGTAAATATCTCTGGCCGTTGTTTAAGTAATACTTCTTGGTATATGATAAAGATGTTGTTGGTGATTTCTTTCTCATTGTTCATGTTTTTGCTTAGAAATTTGTCTAAAATGGAAAATAATCGTTTTTCGATGTTGATTTCAATTTGGATGTCTTGATCATAACAAATATGGAGAGCGTCTATGATCTTGTTAAATAATGGATATTCACTGTATAGTAAATATATGTTTTCAAACGAACGTGATATAAAATGATAAATTAAATTGAAAATATATAAATGGAATTCGGTAAATGTTTTGCTGCTAGGATCAAGTTGAAACCATTCATTTAAAATAGCAAGAAATGAATTAATAAATGAATCAAGATATTCTGAATTAAGAAAATAATCGATACAATATGGATTCTTTGTAACTATTAGATTGATTAAATATAGGGATTTTAAACGATGTTCAACAGAAATCCCATATATATCTGATAATGTTGAAAAAAAATTATGTTCTTTCATAAAATAACAATCTACTTTCCCATTTTGACTGAAATAATTTATAAAATTATCAAGAATCAAAGGTATAATTTCGTTGTCTCGTGCTTCCCAAATTTTTGGAAAGTCATAAAAATCATGAAAATTTTGAATTTGATTAAATTTTTCAGAATATGATGAAATGCTAGTTACAGGTGCTGTTATTTCCTTGCTCCTACTGGAACGAGTTTTTATCCTTTTATAACTTGAGTGCAAATGATTAAGATGCCACTTTTCGTTAGTGAATTCACTTCAATGATACATCAACGCGACCGTTTATTATTCTGCGCACAAATAAACGATAAATGATTCACTGGTTAAACTGATTGACATTTTTAAGAAAAAAAAATAAAGAAAACAACTTTTAATAAAAACATTTTTGGTCTGTAAGTTGTTGAAATTTTTCGATTATTTCCGTTTGAAAAACAAAAAAACATTCACAATTTGTTAAAGTATTCATCTTCTCTAAAGTCTTTAGCAAATGGATCTTCTTCTGCTTGTCTCATTTGCAAAGTTGCTGCAAATGATAAATCTTGATTTGTCATTTCATTAGAATCACTACTTTCCGCGATATTTCTTGAGCGTTTAATTACATAAACAAGAATTGAAATAACAGCAATTGCTACAACAGCAACACAAACATATACCATAATAATAGTTGTTGTGTTATTATCTTCTTGATTTGAGTTTTGATTTTTATCATATGTATAGAAATGTGAATAAAAACTAATCACAGTAGATAAATCGACAATTGTATATTTGTAATAAACAGATTCTACTGCAACATATGTATTTGCAGAAAGCATTAATGAATGTGATAAAATTGTTTGTTCAACAACCATTGACTTCGTAATGGTTTCAGATATATATAATGATTTATTAATAAGATTAAATGTATTTGACTTTGTGAATGTGTTTGAGTTTGTAAATGTATTTGATCTTGTAAATGTATTTGTAGGATCTGCTTTCATGAAGAAATGAGTTGTATTACTTATATAACCAAAATTATCAATTGATGCAACATGTATATAAACATGGTCATTTTCGATATTAGTTATATTTCCTTTTGTCTTATGAACATTTGACATGTTTTCTGTAATTATTGTTGATTGACTTTTATCAATGACATAATAATATTCTACTGGATAAGTGACTAAATTGAATAATGTATCTTCAGAAGAATATTTTGTATTTCCATCAAATGTTTGACCAACAACTTTATAATGTATTTCTTCACTTTGGTTTTCAGAGAATATTTCAAGAGATCTTTCTTTACCTATTCTATTAATTATCGGATTATTTAATTTTGGTGTTTCTGTAACTGAATTATCATATGAATATTGTAATGGTGTCTTTTGATATAAATAATATATAGTATTGGCAATTACTTTTCTTTCATATTCTGTAGTGATACAATTTGTATGTCCTGCTTGTACCATAGCAGTATTCATATATGTTGTTAAATAATAATGAGGATTTCCATATCTTGTTTCATCGTACCCATAAAGATTTTCCCATTTTGTTGCTTCTGCTTCAGAAAAGTCACCTAAACTTTCAAATATAGGAACATCTATTGCACCCATTTCCATCCATACATCACCAAATGCTGCATTAGAACATGTATGAGTAAGATTTATGGGTAAGATACCTGATGGAATTTGATATGGATAATTTGTAAGGAGTCCACGTTTTGTGACATTAAATTCTCGAGACCAATGCTTCCATTTAGATTCTAGTGTACCAGATGAGCATTGAGTTGGAAATAAACAAATTTCTGTACCAAGTTTAATGCCAAATTTATCAGCAATAGGTCCATAACTTTTATCGTTTCCATAATAGAAACCAATGGAATCATGTCCTAAAAGAAAGCCATAACCTTGATCGATATAATCACTAACTCGCTGAACTGTTTCACTACTTGGGAAATCTAATGGACCGCCATTAAAATCCCATATTCCGACAACAATTACATCATAATTTTTCATTTGATCTAATGTAAAATTATTAAAATCCCTAGTTGTGATGGGAGTAACATGGATAATTTGCTCTTTGGTTTGAGGATTTTGGCCTAATGCATCGAATTTATATGTGATACCACCTGATGTAAAATTACCACCTTCCATCCAAACTTTAAGAGAAGCAGACTGGTGCATGTTCATCGAAGGTGTTGAGGGGTCTGTATAATAAAAATCAATTTTGGGTATTCCAATTAAATCAGCTATTAAAAATGTTGGATATACATTCAAAACCTTGATATTTTTCGTAGTGCTATAATCGAAAGAACTAAGTGGGATCCAAAATTTGTCATTCTTCTTTGTGTATGTTGTATAATATAAATCTTCATTTGCTGTAAATCCCGTCCAGTTGAGTAAAACATGGCCACTCTTATAACAAACATTAAGATCAATATTTATAGTGAAAGCAAAGTACAAAAAATACCAGAGCATTTGTTGTTTTATCGACCTCAGTGTGAAGTGATTTTCACACGCATGTTTCAAATTAGAATTCAATACAATTTTTGTATGCCATTAACCTCATCTGACACGCCAGAAAAATTTTTTGGTTGTACAGTTACAGAAAAAATCATCGTCGAATTGAAAAAATTGAATGGATTTCAGACTGTAACAGACGAAACTGTGCTTTATATCAAAAAGTTTTGATCGAACAAACCCACCCCAAAAACACCGTGTTCACGAGGAAAAATTGAATGGTTGATGGCCGATTTTCGAAATTAATTTATAACAAACACAAAATAGCTGTTGTTTTTAAAATTGAAATCATCTTAAAGTCAAGCTATAAAAGATCAATCAAAGCATTTTGTTAGCACTTAAATATTTTTTTGATACTGTTGTATTCAAAAATTTCAAACAAATAATTTGAAGTTATTAATAATTATCTAAATAGGTTGCACTTACATCATATATAGTCACAGAAATGTTACGCGCTTTTAGGAAAAAAAATTAAATTTTTAATCAAAATTATTTATTCAAAACATTTTATCTGTAACCCAAGTAATCTTCCATCTTGCTTTTTATCTGTTGATAAAACACTACCATATCCAAATCATCTCTATTATCCAAATCAGCATTTTTAATTAAATCCATAAACAATTTCATAGAATCTCTATGTACCTTTAGAACTGTTCTTGCTTCCTTAGGTACGACGAGTGTTATAATTCTTTCGTCCTGTAAGCATTGAGCTAAAGCGCTTAAAAACTCATTCGAATATGGCGGCTCCATATTGAATATAAAATCAAAGATAATACGCCGAAACGCGGGCTGATTTGCAGTTTTCATTGCACCGATTTCGGAAAAATGCAAAAGAACTTCAACAACGTAACCAAGCATTATTACATACTTAATAATTATACAACATTGTTCACCGACAATATTTTCGTTCGTTTTATTAAATGTTCCCATTATTGATGTGACAATTTGGTTACATTTGTTCGGATAATTATATGCAATTTCGCAGATAATCAATGTCTGCATCGTAAGTTTATGTTGATCAAATGGAAATAAATCTGAGTTAGTTTGGTTAATAAATTGCGTATGTGACTCTGCTCTTGAGATTTGCCTAAGAACTTCATCAAGATATATATCGGCACAAAATTCTGATTGAAGTGCATAACACGCATTGGAAAGCATTTGGGAATCCCATGGACGCTTCTTCATATCTAAAAAAGCATTACATATATATTCTTTTGTATTCTCATCAAATTCAATACCAGGGGAAAGTGAGGTCATAAGGTCAACGATAGAGGGAATTAACGTTCGACTTTGAGGCGATAGGATTTTGTCCTTGATTTTAGCAAAAACAAGACGCTTGAAATACTCTGAGGTTTCACTGTTGTCTTGTTGAAGAGACAATACATTCTTAGAGGTGAAATCTTGACCTCCAGCAAGAACAACTATTGCATTATCATCACAATGATCCATCCGAAGCATAAAAGTTTTGAGCAGTTTGGGATCTCGCTTTCGCGATTCACACCGGTTGGTAATTTCGAAAACAATAGATGGATCTTTGAGAAAATGGCATAATATTGCAACATGTCCAAATGTAAGGTCATCTGTACAAACAATGTCAATGAAAATTTCCTTAAGAGAAGGGTTCGTTGGAAGACGAGAAAGTAAAGAGCGTAAAACAGCAGAATATGCCTGATATTCAATAAAACATGATGGAAGAGCAGTGATTTTTTCAGGGTGAATTTTGCATATGCGGTTAATACAGTAAGATATAAATAATGGAATTTCTTTCCCATTTTTCTGTAAATTTTGTGTTATTTCAATTATAGTAGAAATCCACATTTCATTAGTAAAAATTATTTCCAAGGATTTAGGGAGAGCTTCATTTCGAAAAAAATATTTATCCATATCAATTAAAGATTGTTTTGATTCAACTAACAATTGTAATACTGATTGTTTGACATGTCTTTCAATTTCTAAAGAAGGATTAATATCAGAAAATTGAAGAAGTTGTGCAACCTTATCTATGTATATAGGGATTCCTTGAAATTTATCTAGTAAAACTGGTAAAATTTCTTGAAGATCTCCACCTTTTGCTTGATATTCAGTTAGCAATTCCTTTATATCAGTTCGCATTATAGCATCGTCGGACCGAAGGATTTTAGCGATTCGATCCAGTTCCATTAAGAACGTTAAACAGCCACTTTTTGTGTAAGGAAGTTTCACAATCCTGAATTAATGGATAATGCACAATTTATATGAATAATTAATTCGAAACACAATATAACACGGAGTGATGAAAAAATGATTGCCTTGCAAATAAAAAATAAAATAGCAAATAGTTTTTTATAATTTTCGTTATTAACGAATATTACTTACTTATTATATATTTACTGAAGATGTATAATAACTTTGAAAAATTATTAACACATAAATTTCATGATATGTGGTATATAGTTTACTATAAATTTTCATTATTTAAAAAATTTAACATTTTGATGATTTACATCTTCGAAATTTCAATAACATGATGTTTTTAAAGAAAAACAAATTATTCTACTTTTATGATGAACATAATTTCTTCTTTTCTGTGCAATCCCACACCATCATAATCCATCTTATCAACCTGCTTGTAAACATTTTTTTTTTACCATTTAATGAACAAGATATCAAGGAAAGTCACTTTCACCATATATTGAGCCATTAGAACGAAATTATATTAATATATTATGTAGTTATATTGGGATACCAAACACATTCCAATAACATAATTTTTGTTCTCGATTTCGCATATTGACCATGGTCTTTGATATCCAGAACTCCATTTTCAATTTCATAGCATGCTTTCTATGAATAATATTCACCCTATTAATATTAAATATTCACCCTTTGAACATATGAAACCATTTTAAATAAATTAATTTCTAGTAATAATTTTAATTTTAAAAATGATATAGGATCTATTTTAATAACATCAAAAAATATTTAAATACGTTCGTATGCTTTAGCCGAAAAAATTACACGGAAATCATTTGATAACCATATAGAAACACTTTACACATATTTATTTTGATTAAAATGCTAATAGATATCTATACTAAGTAATTACTTTTTAATGAACTTAATAAAGATATTAAATACTTAGCAATCATTAAATGTTATCAATCATTACTATTGAGCTTCTTAAAGTATGAATCTTAAAACAATTCATGATAAGAAAAGGTTATTAATGTAAATTGGATATATATCATCTATTTTTTAACATTTTTTAATCTAATAACTGGATGGATTTGGAATTATCAAACCTTTTTTGCTTCAAATAAATAACAATGAAACTTGACACCAAATTTTGGTTTAATTCAGGAGAATAAAAAACCATTTCTATAGAAAGGAAAATTTAAGAGTTATATAAGGACATTAACTTAATGTACAACGAATTTAATAAATAAAAATTTCACAAAGAAGAAAATTTGTTAATTACAAAAAATGGAAGGTGATCAAAGTCATAAATTCTTCAGTAAATATATTACACAAAGAAAATAAATTCTTTTGAATCAGATTAAATTTACTAATATGTCATTTCACAAATTTATAAAGCAATGGAATATATTTAACACAACAGCAGCTTTTAAACTCCAAATTGAGAGAAAAATGTAAAGCTTTGATAAATTGTATAAAATAACCGTCAATTCAATTGAATTTTGGTTTACAAATGGGGCTACCCAAATAATTTTCTTTATGTTTTAATCGTTATTTTGGTCAAGTCCAAAATTAAAAATGAATATAACAAGAATTCCACCTTCAAATTGGAAAATGTATGATTGGGCCATCAGTCAAATAGATCAAAAAATGGTAGAAGTTAGAATCAATTGTTCATCCACTTTTAACATCAATATGATCAAAGGGACTTTATTTGATGATAATAAATCTATCAGTGTATATGTTTCAACAAAAGACATGCCTCCAATTTTACACGGAAACCTTCCTGGAGAAGCTTCTGATATTAATTTACGTTATCTCGAAGAAGAACATCAAGTAATCGTTGAAATACAAAAAAAGGACATAACAGAAGAATGGCCTATTATTGTAAGCACTATTTCCAGTGACAATGGCATAGATCCTAAATCTGCTTTTATTCTTGCAACGATTATTGACCAACAAGGAACAAATGATCAGAATGTTATCCGTATTGCACAAGAAATGTTTCAATACAGTATTAGTGTTGGTTTCCCGCCAGCTCTTGTAAAACAGGCTATTGCAATAATAAATACATATCCCGAGCAAGCTCTTGGAATTTTGAAGATGCTTTCTGATGGATATGATTTTCCACCAGCATATTTCTTTCTTGGCTCATATTTAATGACAACTGATGATCAATCACAACGTGAATATGGTGTGCATTGTCTTGAGAAGGCATCATCATTTGACATGCGCGATGCTGATTATCTTCTTGGGAAACTCTATTCGCCATTTGATGACAGTAAATATCCTCCAAAAGATCCAAAAAAGTCAATTGAATACTTTACAAAGGCATCACAGGATGAAAACTTCGAAGCACTATCTAAGTATGAAATGGCTCGAATATATTATAAAGGATATGATGATATACCAAAGGATGAACAAAGAGCAAAAGAGTTATTTGAAGAAGCTAAAAAACTCGATCCATCATTGCCTGATTTAGAAAGTTTCAATAGAAAAAAGATAATTGGTTCTATTTTTGCAGCCACAGCTGTGACAGCATTTGGAGTAGCATTGTTCTTCCATTTAAGAAAAAGAAAGTAATAAATAAAAAGTTGATATAATATAATAATCATTTCAATTTAAAACAAAATTCATTTATTTAATCTGTTTGTATTTATTAAACAGATATAATTATCTACACAAGAAAAAATCGTTTGGAATTTTTACAACATATCTATAAATATTCTAGAACTATAAATATATTTTGTGTAATAAAATTTTAAAGAATAAACATTATAAATCTTGCGAAAAGAATAAACTTATTTTGATAATTTACAATAAAATTAATAACAATTTTAGAATTCCAACAATTCTTGATCATTGTGATTATATAACTTATGAATGGATTATAAAATTTCGTTTATATTTAATTTTTATAACATTTACTCTAAAATAATATTTTACTTACATTATTTGAATGTGTGATATCGAAATACGACTTCTCCCTCGTTATTATATCTTTGTACATTCGGCGAATCCGACAAAAATGATTCTACATGTGGCCAAAGACTTCTTCCTCTGTTATGCGAAAGATTATTCAACTCTCTCTTCAAGTTCTCTGTTGGTTGCGCTGTCTTTGAGTTCTTTAATTGTCTCAAAAGTAAATTCGAATACGATTTTGCATTCATTTTATTTCGTTGTTTTTGCCTTATAAATATTGTTAATGCAAAAAGAATTAATGAAACAAAAGTAAAAATAGCAATTTCATTTAAATGGGAATATATTTGCTGCTTAACTCGACAGCGGAAATCGCGTTGCGCTTCAGAAGAAACAATAACTTCTTTGCCATTGATAAATTTGAATAAAAGCGTATTATCATTTCGAAGATGTAGAGTCGTTTTATGAAAGATTTCCTCAAATATATCGTTCTGTAGGTTAGTTGATTTGAATAAAGCATTATCAAGTTCATCAAGTGACATGTAATCATAATTGATTAATTCACAATGATAATCACCAGCACGCTTTCTAAGTAGTTGTAAAGATTCACTATATAGTTTAGAAACAATTTTTATATCAGTATCATTGAATACACATAAATTATTAATTAAAATATAATTTGTGCGACAAAAAGCAGTATGGTTAATACACTTTGCTAGTGATGGACAGCGTATGCAGTTTGAGTTATTAGTGGATGAATCACAATATATTGGCTTTTTATGAAATTTAAGATATAAATCAATTAATGAAAATATAAAAACCAATGAAATGCTAACAAGAAAAATTAGCTTACAAAAGGATATAAATTTAAAATGACCTTGTCTATTTTTTGGAGAAATTTGATAAGATTGAATATGAGTTGATGCTAAACGAGCCAAATCTTCTTTACTAGCATCATATGAATAACCAACCCCAAGAGAATCAAGCAAATTAAGAAGATCTTTGCGGCTCGAAAGCAAAAATTCTTGGAACATGCTCTCTAACCAGTTTCTGAAATAAAAAATAAAAAAACGACACGAACCAGATTCGAACTGATGAGGGATAAACCCATGGGGACTCAAATCCCACGCCTTAACCACTCGGCCATCGTGCCACTGAAAACAAAAAATTGTTAATAAAATAAAATAAATAATGAAATGAAAGGAATTAAAAAAATATGAAACTCTAACCAATGAATCGAAAGGAAAAACACAAAACCATCATTGAAAGCAAATTGGTTATAGCCAATAAAAAACTTAATGTGATTTTAGAAAATCATAATTAAATGCATCCTTTATTAAGAGAAATTATACCAGAAATTCTACTCAGTCATTGTTTCCTTGATGTTTGTGACTTCTGGGAATTCCTCTTGAAGACAAAGTAAAATTCCATTATGTAATGTCACACGTTTTGATGGGCATCCAGAGCAATGACCAAGCAGCGTAACACTGACAACACCATCTTTGTCAATTCCGTCAAACTGAATATCACCACCATCCATCTTAAGAACTGGTCTTATTTGTTCATCAATTACCTTTTTAATACCATCTTCAAGATCTTTTACTGACTTTGCGAAAAATCTTAAAAATGATAAGTTGTGACTTTTATTCACGAATGAAAGCATTTTTTTGGAAAATTGGCCGAAGATACAAAACCGTTAAGAATTTAACGTTCACATCACCTTTAATCGTGTTACAAATTTGTAATTCGAATTCGTATTCGTTGTTCATGTTTACAACAAGCTAAAGAAAAAAAAAATTGAAAATAAAATGTGTCTTTTCGAAGTTTTTCAAGAATGGAACTAAACAATTTTCATTGTTTGATCAAACTTTTTAATTTAATACTCAAAAGATGTTAAACAATTTTATTCATGCTTGTGTACATATTCACAATTTAATCTTAAAAAACGGCTTAATATTAAATAACAAAAAATAGTTTTTATTCTTTTTCATTAAATAATTCTATAATATCTTTCTGTGCATATTCTTGTGCTAGAATAAGAGCAGTTCGAAAATTTTGTATTAAACACCAAATATTATAATCAAACGAAAAATGAATTTTATCAAACATTCTACAAGATTATTAAATATCTTTAATGTTAACATCAATGCTTTCTTGTTTAAGAAGTAATTTTACTATTTCAATATGTCCGAATTCACAAGCAAACATTAAAGCTGATATGAAACATTATAAAATACTCCAAAAATATAATTAAAACATTAAATAATCAAAATTAACATTAAGTAAAACATAATAACATTTTGTTTATTTATTTCTATATCTTTTTGGTTTAGAAGAGTTTGAACAATGTCTACATTTCCATTTTTCGATGTATACATAAGAACTGTATCAAATATTTTGAATAAATTCCAAAAAATACATTCAGACTACAAATAACATAAATAAATATCAATTAAAACCATAAAACATCGCCTGCATTTATATCAATATCTCCTTTTTCAAGAAGTATTCGTACAATTTCATTATTTCCATTCATACAAGCACACATAAAAGCGTCACAAAATAATTTAAACAAATTCCAAATATAAAATATAAACTATGAAATTAAAAAATATATTTCATTTCTAATAAAAATATCAATTCCTTTTTGTTGAAGAAGTAAAATAACAATATCCAAATGACCTTTTTCACATGCTTTAATAAAAGCAGTATTAAAACATATAAAAAAATTCCAAAATTTAAAATCAAATTGCAAATCATTAAAAAATATATCAAATTTTCTTAATAAATATCCAAAGAATTCAGATCAATTTCTTCTTTTTCAAGAAGTAATTTAACAATTTCGATGTTATTATTTTCGCATGCATTAATTAAAGCAGTTGTAAAACATAAAAACAAATTCCAAAAACAACAAAAAAACAAAAGAATACTAAATAAAACATCTTATATAACAAATATATATCTTTTGCATTTATATCAATCTCATTATTATCAAGAATATATTTTATTAATTCGATATTTTTCGATTGATTTGCATAAATTAAAATATTTTTTGGCATTTTAATTCTATTAATAAAATGTTTCACAAGAAATATATTTCCAAGTTTTGCAGCTTTTATAATCATTGATTCATCTATTTTCATTTTCTTTTCTTCCAAAAATATAAGGATTTTATAATTATTACATTCGATACATTTATTACCTAATTCTTTTAAATCGAATTTTGTGATAATTTTATTTTCATATAAATATAAAAATAATTCATTTCGATGAAACTCAATAGCAGCTTCATATGAATCGACAAAAGGAACATTATTTTGTTCACAAAGATGAAATATCTCAAGATTTCCACCAGCAACAACATATTTTCCAACTTTTTTTAAATTAACTTCATTTAATAACATAAATCTAAAACATTTAATAGAGCCAAAAAATGCGCAATATTGAATTAATGTAATTTCATCATTATTAATGAAATCACATCTTTCATAGAGTGATGGTTCAATTGTTTGATTAAAATTGAAATTTGCTTGTGTAGCAATTTCTTGAAACTTACTGATATCATCGTTCCTAAGTGCATAAGCAATTTCATGTGTATTAGCTCCATCATGAATATATTCCTTATGTAATTTCCAATTATCTTCTTTTAATTTATTAAGATCATGTAAAAACTTTTTGCCAAATTGCGTATTTCCAAAATATCCATAAAAATTTTTACATAAAAGTTCTAAATCTTCTTCTTTCATATGGTGTGAAAAATATATCATATATTTTTCTTTTGTGAAATATGGTTCAATTAACTTGTTTTCTACCATCATCTCTAAGATATAATCCGATTCTTTTGATTCCAAACTAAGTAAAAATAAATAAAATATTTGAATTATTTTATGATTCGCAGGTAATTTGGTTTCAACTTCTTTTAAAAATGTTAAATATAAATTTGTGTTTTTCGAATTGGATATAAATAATGAATAAAGAAGTTGACATGTTACAAGCGTAAATGAAAATGGATATGCTTCGTCAAACATTTCAGTTAATCGTTCTGCTGAATACTCGTGGTTTTCTTCATTAACATCAAATATAATTTGTTCAATTGTTTGTAAATTTTGTATATTCTCTTCTTCATAAAGTGGATATTCATCAATCGATTCTTCCTCATTTGAAGTATCTTCTTCTTCATTAGATAACTTGTTTTCATTATTTGTTTCTTCTTCGTCATGATCATCTGAATTACAATTTTCTACTGTATCTATAAATTCATTTTCATTAACACTTTCTTCTTTGGTGTTTGATTTTTCTTTGTTAGCTTCATCATTATCATTGTTTTGTTCTTCAATATTATGTTTATTTTTATTAGCATTTTCTGAAGCATCTTGTGATATTGTTATTGGTTCATTTTCATGAACTGATTCCTCATGATGATTATCTAAAATAAAATTTTGAATTTCGGGTGTATCTTCACTTTCGTGATTATGTTCCTCTTCATCATGATTCTCAGGAACAAAATTTTGTTTATCAGATGGGATGTTCATTTGGTGTTTGGAAAATTTTAAGATTTAACCGTTGATGGGCAGAAATAAACGGCTTCATAAACGCATAAAGTGAAGTTATATAACGTACGGATTTTATGAATTTGAAGTCTTGATAACATTCATGAGACAATAATCAATTTTTATGGAAAATCTTCATTAGACATGTCACAAATCAATCTTTTGTATGATTATAGCACTATTCTATTTTAATCAATTTTTTTTAAATGAGAAAAATATTTCAAAATACTCAAAACATTTTAATATTGTAAAAAACAAATTCATTGATATTTTATGTGATTAAAAACTGGTTTATATCTTTGTTATTTAAAATTTTATAAGTTGTTAATCTGTATCTTCCAATATTATGTGAAATCTGGGAATTCATCAAAAGTGAAATAAAGCATTTAATTATACTTTTTGTATGAATAATTTCCGCAATTGAATAGAAAAAAACCTGCTGAATTCAAAGTTAACTTTTTCTGGGTGTTTCAGGTAGATGAACATGAATTCACAACAAAAAATGGGAGAAAACATACAGTACTCAGGATACTTACATGCACCTCGTGGTGTTTTTAAGTTCTGGAAAAGATTATATTGCGTTATCTCAGAAAACAATTTTATTGAATATTCCCAAAAAATAGGAAAAGAAAATTTTCGAATACCAATTGATAAGTTTTGCCAAATAAAAACATTTTCAGTTCATCGTAGACCTTATTGTTTTACAATAACAAATGGCTCACAATCAATTTCATATCAAGTTAAAACAAAAAATGAACGTAATGACTGGGTAGACAAAATCAATGCCATCATAAATGAAACCATATCCCAAGAAAACAAAATTCCAGTTACTCTTAATGATTTTGAAATCATTAAAGTCATAGGTCGTGGTTATTTTGGGAAAGTCTCACTTGTAAGGTTCAAGCGTAACAATAAGTTATACGCTCTAAAATCAATGAGCAAAGCCAAACTTGTACAATACAATTATGTTGATCAGATTCTTAATGAACGTCAAGTTCTTATTCAAAACAATCATCCTTTCTTAGTTTCAGCACATTACGCATTCCAAACAGATTCAAAGATTTTTATTGTTCTAGACTATGTTCCTGGTGGTGAACTTTTCGAACGATTACGAAAAGAGAATTGCTTTTCTGAACGACGCACAAAATTTTATGTTACAGAAGTCATTCTTGGACTTGAACATCTTCACAAGAATGGTGTAATTTATCGCGACATTAAACCAGAGAATATTCTGATAGATGAAGATGGACATATAAAAATTACAGATTTTGGCTTTGCTAAACCCAACATGAAAACTTTTACAGATACTACAACTACATTTTGTGGGACGCCAATATATTTAGCACCAGAAATTTGTCGTATGCAACCATATACTCGAAGTGTAGATTGGTGGGAACTTGGAGTTTTCATGTATGAGCTTCTTACTGGAGAACCACCATTCTTTAATCGAAACCCAGAAAGAGTTCAACAAAATATAATTAACAAACCTGTAAAGTGTCCAGATTACCTTAGTAAAGAAGTGGTGGATTTAATCAGTAAGTTATTAGAGAAAAACCCATTGAAAAGATTGGGAGCTGGACCAGATGATGCAGAAGAAATCAAAAGACATCCATTCTTCCAGGATATAAGTTGGGATGACGTTCTACATAAAAGAGTTAAACCAATGTGGAAGCCAACAATTTATTATCAGACTGATACGTCAAACTTTGATAAAGAATTTACACAGGAACCAACAGGAGTGTCATTAGAAGACCCTGATTTGGTACCAACAGAAACACAGGAAGCTTTCGAAGGATTTACATGTGTTGCTGAAGATACAAATGTAATTGATTAAGGACTTTATTACATAAATAAAATTTCATGAAATTATTAATTCTAAGTATATTAAAGGCAAAAAATTTTATTTAGAATTAGCTTTAAATTCATCACACAAAAATGTAATGCTTAAGATTTTTCAGATGTTGTAACTTTATGATTTCTATATAATTTTTAAGATAATATAACTAAGTGCAGTATATTTAATTTGAAGAAACTAGAAAATAATAATGAAATCAGAATTTTAATAAACAAATTATTAATAAAACAAACAAATATCTTTGTCAATTAATTCATTTCCTTTTTGATCAAAAAGTAATTTGAAGATATTTATATTACCTCTTTCAGCTTACATTAGTGCGATTTTAAATAATTTTATAATTTTCAAATATAATTTTGTACTATCGAATTATTAGAACAGATTTTATGAGACATAAGTAAATATCTTTGATATTAACATCAATTCCTTCTGCTGGAAGCAATTGGACAATCACTATATGACATTTTTCAGATGATAAAATAAGCGCTTTTTTAGATATTTTGGATAATTTCCAAATATTATCTTGAAATTCCATATTATTAGAATGTATATCAAATGAAATAAATATTTTTAGCATTAATATCAATTCCTCTCTGTTCAAGAAGTAATTTGTAATTTAACTATATCTATATGATCATATTCAACAGCAAACATAAATGCGATTTCAAAAAATTTTCATGATTTCCTGGTATTATATTGAAACATAAAACCTGCTAAAATAATATCAAATTCCTATAATAAATTTCTACAAAATTTTATGAATTCTTTTTTGTTCAAGAAGCAATTTCAGTATGTCCATTTTTAGATGCATCCATATGCTGGATTAATAATTTAAATATTTTCCAAATATTATTTTGAAATAAAAAATTATAAAAATTAAATCTTAATAAAAAAAACAAAAATTACGTTTATTGTACAAAAAACCTCAAAAACGCACTTGACACTTTCCTATTGCATTCACGACGATCAATTGTCTCATCATTCACTTTTTAAATTATTTACTCAGAAATTGAATGGCCAGTTGAGTTCACAGCTTCCATCGAAAGTCGTTCTGCTTAGAAAGTTGCTAAACGTAATGAGAAATACAAATCAAACATTTATAACACCAATTTCAAGTGATTATGAAGTGAAAAAGATGCAAGAAAAAGTAAATGGGAAAACAAACTTAAGATTTCTTTCTTGGCCTAATAATACAAATTCCCGTTTGACTTTTGAAGTAATAAAGCACGTTATTTGTTTAGATATGCATGGATTGAACTTGACATGGTTACCATCAGAAATTGGATTATGTGTAGACTTAGAAGTTCTTGATATTAGAGACAATTGTTTAACATTTCTACCTCCAGAACTTTCACAATGTTTAAAACTCAAAACCCTTTTGTTTAGTGGCAATAATATTGAATATAAAACGCAAATGCAAGCCTTGATTGAACTTCGGAAATACAATCAAGCTTCTGCACAATCACCACAAATGAAATGGACCACAACAGCAAGTTCAATTTCCATTATTTCATGGAATATAACAGCTCAGCAATATGCAATTCCAAGTAATTTTCCAAAATGTCCGTCACGTTATCTCAAATGGGAGCATCGAGCACAGTCATTTCTTAATAATATCACTAATCTAAAGCCCAGCTTATTGTGTGTTCAAGACATTGAAGAGGAACAACTTTCTTTTATATCAGATCAAATGAGGACCATCGGCTACGGTTATGTATCGTCTTTTGCAAACCGCCCCAGAAAATATGGAGCACCCCGAACAGGCGTTGCCACTTTTTACTTAAAATCCAGAGCTGTTATTGAAAACAATGTATCTGTTTCATTCTCTGATTTACCCGAAAATGAAAACATATCAAAGCTTCAACTTATTTCTAATGATGATGTATTTCAAATCTCTTATATTCGTTATCAAACAAAATCTTATATTTTAGTTAATGCAGGATTACATAATTGTAAATATGAACCTGAAGTATTATTATCTCAAGTTTATATGATTGCTGAACATATTGACTCACTGCAAAGCCAAGTTATCTTTTGTGGAAGTCTTGGATTCGAACCGAATTCTGATGAAGACATATTACTCAAACATGGAAAAGATCCAAACAACAAATTTACACTTAAAAGAACATATAGAAATGCGTATGATGAACATTATGGTGATGTAGAATTCACGAAATGGGATAACGAAGAATTTGCTGTCAACGATTATATATTCATCACGAATATGTTAAGTCCAATCGGACACTTAACACTGCCATCAAAAGACGAAGCGCTGAAGTATCATTACACTGCACCAAACGCTCAGTGGCCATCGTGCCATATGCCGATTGGAGCTGTTATCGAAACAAGGGCATTTCCAAATGAAAATAATTAGTACACTGTTGCATGTTTGTGAATAAATATATTTTAGAGGAAATTAAAATTTTGTGTTTCCATATATATATACAGTGTATCTGTACATTTTAACATATATTTGTATGTGCATTTATTAATGTTAAAAAGTATGAATACTTCTTTGATAGATTTTGAATAAATTACTTAATCTTCTGCTATTCGAAAAACAACAAAGGAATACAAGGAAAAAATTCCATTTGATACCTAACTAAACATAATATTATTATTTTTAATATATAAATATCCACGAATAGTCTTATTTCGGATTTATTTGTTAAAACTATGAATTGGATTTGAAGGTTATATTACTTTTATGTATCATGAAACATACAAAGAAAAAAACAATGAAACAAATTCATAAGTCTGATAAAAGTTTTATTAAATGTCTTATCTCGCATACTATTATAAATTTCAAGCTCTATTTTCTTTATTTTCCTCTTCTAAGAATGGCTGTTTTTCTTCTTTTAACATTTGGCTTTGACTTGCCAAATCCAATTTCACCTTTGTGTAATAGAACACACCGATGAGTGCAATTACTATGCCCGATATTGCTCTGACGCATTGTGCTGTTGATTCCCACTTCGATGGGAAGAAGATATATCCGAACACTAACAAAAGAACTGTTTTCGCATGTCCAACAACTTGATATGTAACACTCGATGTTTTCCCGATTAGTCCGAATGTAGCAATGTTGACGCCAACAGCAAATACGCACGTGCCAAGGATAAGAAGAACATCAGTTTTGTCGAATGACGCTGAAATAAACGTGTTCTCGCCGATGTTTTCGAGAAATGCTGAACAGATAACGCCAAATGCAAACTCCGATGGGATGACAGCAAGTTGGAGCTCAGGGCCGTTCAATTTGTATTCCTTTTGAAGTTCACCAGTCATCATTTGATTATGGGCAGTTGATACTACAGCAATAATTGCATATATGGTGCCAATAAGATTGACTTCAACATCTGATACAGAAAATAATGCAACACCAAAGAGTAAAATAGCTAATGAAATTACTTCACGAGCTGTATACTTAGCTTTGCCATTAATTGTGTTCCATATAAGCATGTATGGAATACAACATAATTTGGACATTTGATAGAATCCAATGGAATTGCTTCCAAGATTGAAATTCATTGAAATAATTGATGTCATAACTAAAAAGGCTAGAAGTACTCTTTTGAAGAAAGGAACAGACGTTGTTCTCCTGATGGCACCCATGCATGCCAAAACTTCGAGACCAATCCAAGTTGTCAAAAAATGAAATGTTGAAAGTGTTATTGTATATTTGCATGTAAGTCGAGTTTTAACAAGCTTCATGAGTAAGATTAGAGAAGTTGAAGAAAGAATACTTAGTGCAATCCATGCGACCACAGAGAATGATCCCATGGGTAAACTAAAGTTTAACAAAAGTGCCAAAAATTTGAACATATTTTGTATGCAGTGTAAACTTTTGAATAATTTGGAGGCGGAAAACCAGCTTTCCGATTGTACTGATGGGAAGCATTACCGCAAATCTAATCATCTTCTTTTTATTTTAGCTAACGTGTTTTGTTGAATATTCAATTGTTATCTGTTAATAAAAATATTGAACAATCGATTCCAAATCAAACAAAGATACTGTAAGACATGAATATTTTAAATCAAGTTTGAAACTTCTGATTTCCTTAAAACAACAGATGATACAATGGAAATCTTTTGTAAAACTTATGAGAAAATTGTAGAAAATTAAAAATGTTTATTTGTAATGATGGTTTATACTTGGGGGCACTCTCGTAGCATCAAATATATTAGTGTGTAATACAAATATTAGTTATCTACTATAATTAGTAAAATTTGAAAACTTACTTAAAATTTTGATATTTCAAAATGAAGTGAAATGCTCTCAAAATTGCTACCTGTTATGCATTGAAAAAGTTATCATCTAACCTGTAGGCAAAACACCAAATGGAATACAATATTGAAGAGAAAGCATTACTTCCAAATCCATTTGATGCCAAAATTGATCCAATGGTTCCGCATGAGTCCTTAATTCATGAGGATACTGTATGTCAACAAAGTAATCAAAAACCAAATTTTCCTTTTTTCTTCCCAATCATATATCATGATGCGCAAAAAGAGATTCCTCGAAATCACTTTGGTGCAGTACATTTTGCATATATATCATTTTGTTCTTTTTCTTTATTTTTAGTAATATCTTTTATTTCACAATGTTTTTCTGGAATGATTCAATCATACTTGGTAGTTCCTTGGAGGGAAGTTATTATGTCTCTTTTCACACTCTTTTTGGCTCCTCTTATGCTTTTTTATTGTCAATATTATCCTTTTTACAAATCAGCGCGTGAAAACGAACGGAATCCAGCACTGGTTACATTGCAGTTTTTTGTTATATTCATCTTCTTTTTCCTTTTTATTGGTATTCCGGGAACTGGAGTTGTCGGAATTGGATACACAATAATTGCATTCAAATACGGATCTTTGGTCAGCAAATTATTTTATGTTGTCTCATCTATTTGGGGATTTGTGAATATTGTTTTCCAAGTGAAGGTTTTGTTCCTTATGATTCCAATTGTTTCATCTTTTTAGTGAAATTGTGACATTGTATCAAAAACTTGTAAATAAAATTATATATTTTTGATTTTTATTAAAAAATGTCCGTTCATTCAAATTAAAAAAAAATTTACATGTGAAAAAAAAAGTAATTACATGTAATGTTTGGGATTAAAATTTTCCTGAAAAAATTTATTGTTTGTTGTAAATTTAAACTTTATGTGGAAGGAAATTAAAATGATTAAAATTTTATTCTTCATTCAGATATTGAGAATTTGGTAATTACTTATTGGACAAAACACATTTAATATGAATATATTTATTTATTAAAATTTTACGTTTTTTATATAATTTTGTATTTATTTTTAAATTCATGAATTTATGTTATATGCTTTTCATAATGATAATGGTCATATAAAAGTGTTAAATCATATCTTGAACAAAAAATAATTAATGTTAGCATAAATATTATTTAAACTGTTGAATATGTTTGGTAAAAAAAGTAGGTTTCAAGTTGAAACTACTCATGAGTAGAAATACCTCCACCACACCTGAAGAATGAACTTTATTTTCATTTCTTAGCTTTACCCGAATCAAATATTGGATTACAAAATAACGAATATTATAATTAAAATGAATATTAACATCTTATCATCTCTTGAACAACTTATTTTTAATTTAAATCCTGATAATGTTTCTTCAAGCATTCTATCAATCATTGATTTATTTGATGAAAATTACCCATATTCTTTTGTTTTTATTATATGCCGACTTTCTTATTCTTTTTACAAACAATGTTATAATGTTATTCTTCTCTTTCATTTTTTAAAAGAATTTGAAGTATCAATTGAACAAATCATTTTGAAAAACGTTGAATTTCTTAATTGTCATTTTCTTGATAATGAAAATGAAGAAGAGTTTGATAAAAATAAAAATATAGTAATCGAGATATTTACATTATTTCTTCTTAATTTACAGACCAAAGAATCATTTTATCTTCTTGAATTTATGATTAATGAAAAGTTAATTGGAAAAAATACAATTAGAACAATCCAATCTGACTATTTTAGACATCACAATAAAGAAAAACCAATTTATATATTTTCCTCCCTTAAACAATTTTCAAAGAATGATTGGGAACTTCGTGAAAAATATATTAAAGAAGGAGTTAATCCAAATGAAATTGCAAAGATAATTCGAAATGATGAAATCGAAAAACTTCAAGAAATATCATCACAAGCAAATTTCGATTTTAATCAAAGAATTGAGCCATCACTTTATGAAAGATGTTCATTTATCAATCAAAAGAATGTTACATTAATTGATTATGCAGCATTTTTTGGATCAGTTAAATGTTTTAAGTATTTACTTATGAATGGAGCAAATGCAAATAATACAGGCAAATATGCAGTTGCTGGTGAAAATGAAGAAATCATTCATTTGTGTTTACAGTGTTCCTCATCATTTAATGGAGCATTAGAAGCATCAATCGAATTTCATCGAAATGATATATTTCATTATATTCTTGATAATGATATTTGCACTTTGGATAATATTAACGCGTTAGAGGAAAAATGTATTATTTATGATAATTATAATATTTTATTTTATTTATTTAGCAAAAATAAGGAAATAAAATGTTTATGTCAAACAATTTGTAAAAATGGTAATTTATATTTAATGAAATATTTTATGACTTTGGAAGGATTTAAATTATCAAATAATTTATTTCCTTCTGCAGTAATGTCTGGAAACATTGAACTTGTAAAATATATACTAGAACAAGGCAATGTTGATATTAATTCGTCTGATGTTATTTTAATTTTTTTTAATGTTTACTTGATTTTTTTAGTGATGTTTTTTTATTTGTTTTAGCCCACTTAATATCGCATGTTCAAAAGGTTATGTTGAAATCGTCAAATTACTTCTAGGGTGTAAAGGAATAATATTAAATTTTGGTTTTTATTTGTTTAATTTCCTGTTTATTTCTTTTGTGTAAAGTTTTTTGTAATTATATTCGAAAATTTATTTGTGTTATTTTCAGCTCTTTCATGTGCATTTCAAAATGATAACAATGAAATAGTTAAAATGCTTATTCAACAAGAGGGAATTGATATTAATGGTTATGATATTTATTTTGAAAATAATTAGCACGTGTTTAATTAGAACACAAAGCATTTATTATAAATATTTAAAACACTTCTTATTTGGGAATCAGAAAAAAATAATTATGATCATGTTAAATTGGTTCTTTCACAGAAAAATGTTAATGTTAATGCGAAAGATGTTTTTTTATCATGTATAGGGAATACTTCTTTCAATTGAAATTCTAAAAAATATTTTGAATTTTATTATAATTGTTTAATACAGCATTAAATTATGCAATATATAATGGTAACATTGAAATTGTTAAGTTGCTTCTGAACTGTAATGATATTGATGTTAATGTTGCTAATGTTATTTTGTTTTATTATATATTTTTTCTATTATTTTTATGTTTAAAAATAATTTATGGAATTTGTCGAATATTTATAATTCAGCACTTTTAATTGCAATACATCAATCTCAAAGTGATATAATTAAATTACTTCTTGAAAATGAAAATATTAATGTAAATATAAAAAATGTAATTTTATTTAATTCGCAGTTTCTTTGATTAATTTGATATTAAAATATATGATTTGAAATTTTTTATAGTTTTTTAATACACCACTGATATTAGCAACTCAAATGAATCAAACTAAAGTTGTTGAATTTCTTCTTAAGATAAAAGACATAGATATTAACTCAAAAAATGTTTTTTTATTTCATTTAAAGTTTCTGAAAATAATTTGAAATTTCAAATTTAAATAAAATATATGATTTTAATATTTTTTTCGCCATTAATGATTGCTTGTATAAATGGCAATATTGAAATTGTTAATATGCTTCTCGAAAGAAAAGATATCGATATTAATGATATAAATATTTATTTAAATTATAATATATTCATTTAAATAATTTATTGTTTATTAAAATTTTTTAAAATTTGTATAAATAATTTCGAAACGCTTTTATGTATGCATGTTCAAATAATCATATTGAGATTGTTAAAAAGCTTTTAGAACAAAAAGGAATTGATATTAATGTAAAAGATGTTAATTAAAATTATTTAATGTTAACTTAATTGATTTACAATTTTAAATTCATATTTGGTGTTTGTTTGTGTAAAAAATGAATGCGCTTTTATTAGCTGTCCAAAATGGCAATGTAAACATTATTAAATTACTTGTTAATCAAAAATTAAATGATATTAATTCAAAAAATGTCTTATAGTAATTTTCATAGTTTATATTTATTTACCAATGTTTAATTTTTAAAATCGGATTTTATAAATATTATTTAAAAATGCTCTTATTTTTGCATGTGAAAAAGGAAATATTGAAATTGTCAAATTACTTCTTGAACAAAAAGAAATTGATATAAATTGTAAAATTCAAGTTAATTTTAATGTTATAATATTTCTATATTATTTTTGGAGTTTTCTTTTTTTTATATTTAACATCATTTATGATTGCATCGTCACAAGGATTTATTGATATTGTGAAATTATTTCTTAATAAAGGAATAAATGTTAACGAAAATAATATTAATTCATAATATTTGAAGCTAATTTCTTTTATATTGGATTTCATTATTTAATTTGGAATTTTTATAAATAATATGATACATCATTAATACTTGCTTGTATTAACGGGCATAAAGAAATTGTTAAAATACTTTTAGTACAGAAAGATATAGATATTAATCACAAAAATTTTTTATTGTTTTGTTCAAAGTTTGTATAAATAATATCAAATTTCATTAAATTTTTTGGAATGAATTTAAATTTTTTTGGACTGGAATTATGTATGCATCACAAAATGGCCATATTAAAGTTGTTAAATTACTTTTAAAACAAAAAACAATTGAGATTAATGCTAAAAGTTTTAGATTTTTGGATTTGATGTTTTTTTATATAAAATTGGATTTCAATTTTAAATTTGGAATTCTTTTATATCGTTTTATACATCTCTTATGATAGCTTCTCAAAATCATCATATTGAAATAGTTAAATTACTTCTTGAACAAGAAGGTATTGATATTAATCTTCAAAATATATGTAAATTTTATTTAAAGTTTCAATTATTAATAAGGAATTAAATCATAAAATTTGGCGTTTATAAAATAATCTTTTTACTGCTTTAATGCTTGCAGCAAGTAAAGGTTGTTTTGATATTGTTAAATTATTATTAAAACAAAAAGGAATTGATATAAATGCTAAAAACAAAATTTATTTCATTATTTCAAAAATTCATTTTAACATTTGGAGTTTATTTGTAGAATTTGAAACAGCTAAAATATTAGCAAAAAAAGCAAATTACGGAGAAATCGTAACTATTATTATAGAAGCAACAGCAAAATTTAAATAAATAAATAATTCATATTAATCAATACATATTTAATATCAATGTAATACATATTTAATATCAATATGATACATATTTCATATCAATGTAATACATATTTCATATCAATGTAATACATATTTCATATCAATGTAATACATATTTCATATCAATGTAATACATATTTCATATCAATGTAATACATATTTCATATCAATGTAATACATATTTCATATCAATGTAATACATATTTCATATCAATGTAATACATATTTCATATCAATGTAATACATATTTCATATCAATGTAATACATATTTCATATCAATGTAATACATATTTCATATCAATGTAATACATATTTAACATCCGCAAACACTTCAAAGATAAAATGTATTTACTCAAATCAAGAACGATAGCGCACATGATACAAATACGATTAATACCGCCGACACTTTTAACTGCCTGACTGCGTTACTATCGTATGTTCTACTTGTGAATGTGTAAAAGTTTTGAATTTGTGTATCTGGCTCACCCACGGCCTTTATGCTCAATGTTTGCGGCACCATAATTATACTTTCTGGTATTTGCAAGGTATCCTTTGGTAACTTCAACAAAATTCCGTCATCGGTATTTGTTACTATGTACGGCAACATGTCAATATCTCCGAACTTCAGCTCAGTGATTTGCATAGTGTTCAAGTCCTTTCCGATGATCGACAAGAAGTTACCTCCGTCCGACGGCCCTCTATCCGGTATCACGCTTTGCACGTCGATCATTGGTGTCTTCGGCAAGTTCGCGCACGCCTCGTCTGCGTTCGGGCATTCGACGTATCCGAGCCTTCCCTTCTGGTACACCTTCTTTCCCTTGCGCGTGCACAAGTACTCGACTCCGTCCTTCAATATCAGACGTATCTTTCCGTCGGAGCCGCAGCGCGCTTGCACGCAGATGGGGTTCGCAGTCAATGTCAAGTCGTAGATGGAGCCAATCATCGTGCTGTACGCGCAGACACTGCTCGGGCCGTACGTTTCGAAGCTGCGCGCGTAGTCAGGATATTCATTCGGCACATTCGGATTGCGACAGTTCAAATAAGTGGGGGTTAACACAGGCGCATAGTCTAAGAGCTCTTCGGAGCCAATCATTCCGCCGTCGGGATTGATCCATAGTGACTCGTTGGTGCCCTCGGCGGGGAATCCTTCCGTCGAACTTCGCGCCGCTGCTTCTGTTCGGATGTTACAGTTCGCTTTGGTTGAATAGTCATAATAACAATAGTTTTGATACGAAGATGAACAGAAGTAATCACTTGGAAATGTTAACTTCGGAGGCATTACTAATACGTTTTGGTTTGGAGGAGATGTCTTGTGTAACTTCATGTTCATATAAACAAGTTCTTCCATGAATGTGTAGTTGGGATCATACCATCCCGAGTCGTATAACGTGTAGAAAAAGACACCAGTGAAGTAGCCGGGGCCATATGTGATACCTTGCATGGCATCAGTGAAGTATAAGCGCGAGTTTGGATGAGATCCTGCAGTACCAGAACCACCGCCATCTTCAATTTCTAATCCTAAAGTGGCTAAGTTTTTGTCAAGAACTTGGAAGCGGTCATTGACCCATTCTGTGAGTTTGGGTGTGCTGATGAATCGTTGGGTTAATCCATATGAATTCACATATTGCGTTATTGTGCTGGGATACATTTGGCCAGTGGCACGGTCAACCCAGCGATTAAAATGGTTGGCGGAAAAGGCTAGAACATGCATAAGTTCATGAACAATTGTGACAAAAAATTGGCGATCACCACTACTCGCGTTTTGTGGTTGGCTTGGAACCTTGGCTGGATTGATTGTGACAAGACCTTCAACTGGACGACCTTTATCTTCATCTTTGTAATTGACATCTATTGTTGATGCTGTGGCTAAAGTGGACGAGGTAGAGCCAAATGGTCGAGATACAACGAAAAGATAAAGATCAATACCTGTTACTGTTTTGTTAACACCAGTCAAACCTGTAATATCACGAAGTGTAAGTTCGCCTTCATATTGTGTTACATTGACAATATTATGGATGTATTGCTGAACATTTTTAATGGTTTCTAAGATAACTTTTGTTTTATCTGCTGTAAGTACATCTTCTGCTTGACAAGTTTGACCATTTTTAATTTGTCCTGATGCAAAACATCTGTTGCTATCAATTGAGTCACTCGTTATTGGAGACGTGTCAAAATGTACTCTAATTGGTTTTCTATTATCTGTTCGAAATTTTGTTTCATTAGAATCAGCACGAATAAGTTTAGTTGGTGGTGCATAACGAAGAACCTTATCTTGTTCTATGTCGTGCGTACACCTAAATATGTGAGCAATAATTAAGAAAAGATGCAAAATCGTGATTGAAGTTATTATGCTGGTTTTTGATTGGTTATTCGGTCGACGTAGCCACTGTATTTTCAATTGATGACGATAAGTTTAGGTTGAGAAAAATATCGAAGAATGAGACGATAGAACTTTTTGAGAAGTAATTATCCCTGGTTTATTTTTTTTTTCCTATTCAATTCATTTGAAATTTATGTAAAGGAGTATCCGGTGGCAGGCGGTTTAACTCAATTTAAAAAGTGCCAGCCAGATTTTTTGGATAAAAAGCCAGCGATGATTTCGGCCTAATTTTTCTCTATAAATCCAAGAGGCATTATTTACTGATGTAGTAATAGATTGGAATATCATACATTGTCTCATAAGAAATTAAATCAGCAACATTATGAAATTTTGTCTCTTGATAAAAATTATTTAATGTGGTGTTTAAAACCATCAAGCTATATAAAATTGGTATAGATTAAAAAAAAAAAAAAAACATAAATTTAAAAATATTCAAATTTAGATATTTATCAATAAAAATAATAAAGGTAATGTACACTCTTCATACGTATAAGTTTTACCTTTAGAAAATATAATTTTTTGAATTGGACCTGACAATTGAATACGAAAATATATTTTCAAATGCCTAGAATTAGATCGTTTATTCTTGTTCTGTTTTGTTCTCTTCTTGTTCTGTCTTCTTTGCTGTCAATTGTTCATAGCACTTATTACATACCATTTGTGGCTTCTTATCCGAGAATTGCAATGTTATTTTGTGTTTTGCGCATGAGCTACAGATACAATCACCACAATTTCGACAGTGATGTCTCCTATTAATTAATGTAAATTTGGAATCACATATCATACATTTCGGTACAAGTTCATCCGGAATCCACACAGGAGCAAAGTCCGCATTGCTTGGAGCCTGTGGCCATTTTCGCCGAAAGATATTGCATGCTTCTGTAAATGCAGAAAGTATTCTGTCCTTAAGCTTAGGGTTATCAAAGTTAACTCTGAAGCTTTTCTTTTTTGTCAGTATGTCGACCGCATTAAGGAATGGTCCTTTGTCTTCCACAGATTTGATCCTATATTCACCTAATGGAACAAAACGAGTGAACTTATTTCCTTTGCCGATGAAAAGGCCATCGCTAAAAATGATAATTGTACGGACATCTTTGGTTTTTCGCGAGAATTTTGTGGCTTCGCCTTTGAAAAATAAACGTCTTCCGGTTTTTGCCACGTCAAAACCGTCTATCGTCTTTTCAAGTCTTTGCATCTCTTCACCGTCAGCTACTTCGTTGAAAAGAATGCTCATACGTGCAATTTCACTCTTGGAAAGTGAGAGCGCATTATTTAAAGCAAGAGAGTCTTCACCGTTAACGGTTGAATATTCAAGAAGTGATTCAAGTAATGGAGATAAAAATAATAAGTGTTGAATGGGCGTAAGTAAAAGACATTCAACTGGGAAATTGGTTTCATCTTCGGCCTCTGCAAAGAAATCATCTTTTTCTTTGTTTTTGATTCTTTCATCTTTTAAGCTTTCATAAACCTTGTTGTACTTTTGGGTATAATCAAAATAAACTGTGAAGTATTGTTGAATATCTGCAAAAATTTCTGAAATTGGTTTTTGAGGATCATTAGCATCAATATGATCTTGAATTGCTTTATTAAGTAATTCGGTTCTTTCCATCACAGCTGGTATTCGTTTAAATATTGACCAAAACTTACTGCTTTGATAATCTGGAAATTTATTTTGGTATGGATTTATGAATTTTTCGTTAAGAATGCCAAGGAGATCAAGGTAATTTTTGATAGTCTTTTGTGCTTCCTTCAAATAGGAAATTGATTTAGGTACATCAGACATCCTATTGACAAATTTGCACCCCCCGAAAAAATTGACAATTTTTTTAATAACTTTGTTCGATCGAACATTGAAAATTCAATGTTCTCCATTCGTTTTTTTTGTGATTTCGTTCAAATTATTCAGATCCAATTTTCAGTTCTTAATCTTTCATAGTCAACTTTCAACCATCAAATAATAAAAAGAATATGATGAAATAAAAAATTATCAAATTGCTCTATAAAAAGAATATTTTATTATTATAAACACAAAAGAATTTATGACTTTGGCAAAGTAACCGTTTGCTCCACTCAAACCCCATTTTTTGTGTGAAACCGGCGGCGGTTTTCTCATTGGCTTGCCAACAATGGCTGGTCATTTACCAACGAATTCTTCCTTTCTTTCCCTAGCTTATTAATCTGATATAGTACCGGTATCATGAAAAGCAAACTTACGACTGCTGAAAACACATCGTGAAGTGCATACATATACATTAATCTAACTACATCATAAGTTTTATCTGTGTAAAACAATATCATTGCGAACATTGGAACAGGTAAAAACTGTGTTAAAATTGCTACTATTAAAGCTGGAACAGTTTTTTTCGTAGATAGTAATATACCTCCGGTTACTTCTGGTATTCCCATTAACACTGCAAACATATACGAAATTCGTAACATCTTTTCCGCGAGATCTCGAAACTCTTTTGTATTATTTCCAAATGGAATAGCGATATAACTTCCAAGCGTTAACAATATAACTTCGATTACTGCACACCAAGCAAACGTTAAAATCAAAGCCCAGAAAACAAGCTTTAAATAGCGCTTATACCGTTTTGCACCAATCGCATATGATGCAGTTGGAAGAAAACCAACAGACATCGCAAGACAATATGAGCCTGGAATAGACCAAGTCCGAAGGACAACATTATAGGCGGTCAAAACTAATGAATATTCGGATTTAGATGCATCAATGCTTACATATTTCCGTGAAAAGAAACTTGGAATGTTAAAACATATGTGAGAAACAAATTGAGTAAACCCTACTGAAAGCGCATCTTTTGTTTCAGGTGAAAATTTATGTATTAAGTTCGAGAATGTGATTTTGGTATCGAACTTCTTGAAGAAAAACAAAACGGCAACAACGAGCATGGTACAAAACTCGGAGCAAACTGTAGATAAACCTGCGCCAAACATTCCAAGCTTAAAGGCTTTCATGAAAAGAGGATCAAAAACACCACCATTAAGTATAAAGGTACCAATTTGAACTGCACAATAAGCAAACGATCGACCTTCAGATTGAAGCATACCACAAAACATAAGGTTAAGACACGTTATAATGGAACCAGAAAGAATTGGTACAATATAAGAAAAGGCAAGATCAACAATTTTATCGGTGGCACTAAACCAGTGCATAAGAGGTTTAGTACATGGAATTAAAATGGCTGGTGAAATGATACCAAGTATAAAGCAGAAGCGGAAAATATCAGCAAAAACTTGTGATATCGAATCATATTCTTTTCGACCTCTAAGCTTGGAAAGTTGTGATGAAACAGCAGAACTCACAAACATACCAAACGCTCGGCCTATAGTATCTAATAAAGAACAGAGAGATAATGCTGCTAGACCATCTTCATCACAAGCTTGAGAAATCCAAAAAGAATCTATAATTCCATATGCTGCTGCAACAATTTCGGCAAAGAAGGGTCCAAGTGACATCATGAATATTGTTTTGAATGGTTTTTCCCTTCCAAGTATATCATCATTTGACTTAATTTGATCTTCATTTGTGATTGTGTTCATACTGCTGATATTTTCAACTGTTTGCTTTTCATTCTCTTCTTTGTTGGCCATAAAAAAGGAACAAAATTTTAATAACTTTACACATTAACGCCTCTCTGAATTTCAATTGAAATATCTCTATCGTGTTCATTTTTCTCCAAAAGATTTTGAAAAAATTTAGCTTTGTTTTCTTGATCACATATGTAATATATCATTTAAATAATATAAATAGGCATCAGAAACCAGAATAATTTATGTTATGGGATGATTTAACTGCAATTACAAATTTTCAAATCTTGAAAAAGTCAAAAAGTTAATGTATTTAAAAATCAAATATACCGCAGCACGAGATGAAAATTTAATTGGTTTTTTAAGTGAAATATTTCAAATGAAAAAAAAAAGTAATTTATTCATTATTATATTACTAAGATTGCACTGTTTTTAAGCTCTGGTGGATGAGAAGTGCAACTAACTTTCTGACCAAACTTGAGTAAAATCTTTTGTAAATGGGTTTGTATATCTTGTCCTGTTGTGTATGGATCAGACTTTAATTTTAGGTACATTTCATAAACAAATATTGATTCGTTCTTAAGGTCAAATTGTTGCAAATGGGCTTTTGAAAGATCAGGATATGGCGCAATAAAAATGACGCCCGGTTCAGTAAGTGCATAGTTTTCAGGATTCCACTTTTCGGGATCATTAGTTCCATCAAAAGCAATAATGATTTTGAGGTCATTTGGTTTATCGTTGATTGAAGAATAAAACGAATCTGGACTTATTGATCCATCACGAAGTTTAAGGATAGATTTGTCACCTGTGTAATCTTGTGAAATTGGGTTTCCTGCAAAATAAATAAATAACTCTTTTGTCGTATATGAAGAAAAATGACATAAAACATCACCAAATTCGCGGACATCAGGGTTCTCAATGAAAAATACTTCACTGTTTACCCAACGTCCCAGTTTAGCAATACGAATTGATGAGATTAATGAAGCATTTGATGGAAAGGCATTAGTATTACAAAAAACAAGACACACACGTTCAATATTTATTGGGAGGCGTGCCATTCCAATTCTACGAATGTCTCTTCCATATTTTTGGAGCTCTCTATGGGGGTCCAAGCTCATCTTTCAGCAAATATTAAACGTGCACTTTTCCCTAAAAATTACAAAAAATATCACCAAAAATACCTTGAGACAATTGTTCAAGGTGAATTTTCGATTTCTTTTAAAAAACTGGTTTTTAAAGTTATTGTTGTTACATATTTTTCGATAAAACATCTATTTAAATATAAAGATATTCAAATGTATTGGACAAGAGTTCATGGTTGATAGAATTTCTTCTTAAGGGAATTTAAAATATCATATAAGTCTTATTTTTTCTAAACAATCAGAATTTTCAACTGTCCAATTTCAAAAAGATTAAATTTTTTTCACTGAAAGCTATTACCACGTCAAAGCTATTAATATTTCATTTTCGTAAACGTAAAAATTGACATTTTTTTTTTAAAATTTCACATACAAATTTTATTTATCTTTCTCTAAATTATTACAAGGTCATGCTAATTTTAATCGTGAAGCTTTTTGCTTGTATTACTCTTTATTTTGAAATGGCCTTAGCGAGATTTAATTTTGCAAATGGATGCATTTTGCTTCTTTAACAGTTTGCTTAAATAAGCATCGTGGTCGAACGCATATTGTATCAGCTGATCAACGAATCTGTTTGCGGCTTCTCTTCCTCCATCGAGATATATTGATCCGATAATTGCATACATCACACGATACGTTCTGCATAGTATTTCTAACCGATCAATTCCAAGTTTAGACGCATAGCTGTTGAGTATGTCTTTGCTAGAAATGATCCCTCGGATATCTGATAATTGTTTTATAGTGAAGGTGGGAAATTTTTTAAAAATGTACTCAGTAGCACAGAAATAAAGGAAAGAATAACCATATAGTTCCATTCGATTAAATTCATAAAATTGTGGCGATTCAGGTGTATGTGATTTAGCGCATGTAACATTTAAATACTTCTTGTTTTTGAATTTGTAATTAAGAATCCTTTCAATGTTTGATTGATATGACAGTGAATGTAACTCATTATCTGTATTTTTTTGTATTTCTTTTTTAGTTAGTTGCTGTTTACATTTCACAGGCTGAGGGTCCTGTTGAAAATTTTGTTCGTATGATATAATTTCGTATGGTTGTTGAGTAGCATAATTTGCAAAAAAATTCTGTGGAGGAATTTGTCCGCAAACTTCTTCTTGAAATGGATCAATGTAATAAAATGTTTGATTGGACGCGCATAGCATTGCAAAAACTATGACATCATTTGAATAAATGAATCAAAAAGTTACACAAAACGTTTACTTAATTCAAAAAGTTATTTTCCGAAGTTTATTTACACTAAAAACGTTATTAATTACCAAAATGGGCACCATCCCAAGAAATGTCGACTATATTCCATTGGATCCGATGCTATCTTGATCAATGTGTCAACTTGTTTTCCCACGTCTAAAGTTTTTTCAGTGTCATCTTCTTTAATTGGGTCAGCACCACTTAATTTCTGAGCCACTCTTTCTAAAATTGCTCTTGCTCCTCTTTTTTCGTTCATGATTTGTTTCATATTAAAAATTGGCTCATGTACAAACACTTCTAACAAAGCGATTAATGGACTTTGGTTATCTCTTAAAACCCACAAAATATCCTCACATGATTTTCTAAACAATCCATCAACTCTACCACAATCCATCGCGTTCGTAATCATTCTTGTCAATCTAAATGGAACTCTTTCAGCAAATTGTTTTCTTTTCATTGCCACTTCGAATGAATCACCGAAGTCGATATGAATCACTTTTCCTGTATGTCTTTGTATCATTATATTATTAGGATGTCTATCACCTAATCCTATAGTATAACCAGTCATTGACATAATAGCAGTTGAGATAGTATAATTAAAATTCCTTTGTATCCAAGCGTTAGGACTGGGAGATCTTAACCATAACATTTCTCTTATTTCTAATGCATTTGTTTTTGATGCAACTTCATTGAACACTTCACTTTTCTGTAAAGCGTTCAAATGCAAGTAAGCATTTCCACAAAAATAATTATAAATTTCACCTTCGATATTCCTTCTAATATGTCTATTAGTTCTATAATCATTAACCACTTGTTGGATAGTATCCGAACCGATTAACCAAGAAATTAAGCCAGCGTTTGGGGCGAAAGGTATTATTGAATATAACAAAATTGTAACGTTTAATTTTCGTGTATTTCTATTTGCAGATAATAAACTATTTACAAGTTTAAAGAATTGCATTATTCGTTGATCTAAACGAATATCTTCATTCCCTTTTAATAAGAATTTATATTTCACTCCATCATTACCTATCATATATAATGAACGAGGATGTGCTTGTGTTGAAAGTATATGTAAATTCGGTTCGATATAATTAATGTTTGGATAATTCGATTTAATTTGATATGTACCAGGTATAGCTATTTGGAAGTTATGTTTTGAAGTTAATTCCTTTGATATCCTATTCAAATCAATTGAATCCATTTTCTTAAATTGCATATTTAACTCGGAGAAAAATGCGCGTAAATGTTCCCACATTATCTTTGTTGATGAGTTAATACCTTTAATATATTTATCAAATGATGAATGACATCGCATTAAAGATGTACTAAATTGTCGAATTAATAATTTGTCTAATTCACATTTCGGATTTTCGGATGCGTTAAATTGTTCTTGTAATAATTTGATGACTATTTCTTTTTTGTTCTTTTGTTGTGCTTTGGATGCAGTATCAAGTACATTAATCCAATTCTCTATCCAACTTACAGCTGCTAAATGTAATCCGGAGATTAATAACATTGAATCGGAATATTCGATTGGACTTTGTGCTTGAAATGAATTTAATAAATTCTTTGCAATTGTTTTAATTGAATTATCTTCTAACATTGATAATAAATTTAATGGATATATCACTGCTTGGAAATGTTCGGATCCAAACACAGTTATAATGTTTTGTACGAGTTGTGATATTTGTTGACTTTTATGTGATATATGTACAACTATTTGTGGTATAATTTGTATGATAATTGTTGGTGGTAATGATATAATTTCATTACATATTTCCATTGTTAAATTTAATGAATCACCATAACGAAATATAATAGAAAACATTTGACATAAATATTCTAATGAATTAATTAAACTTAATTGTGAAGCCTTTAAAAAGCCACAAATAGAATTAATTGCATAAGTTTCACGTAATTCATTTAAATGTGATAATAATCGACTATTAGAATATGCCCAATTACCCCAAGTTCGATAATCATTTGAAACTAAAATATTCGAACGTTCAAATAACTTACTAATTTTTGTAAGTGTTAATACTGGTGAAGATTTCTTACTTGAATATGATTGATATTCCCATTCACCTTGAATACGTAACAATCTTGCAATTATCAAATCATTAATATTATATTCATTAATATAATTTTTTATTGAATTTAATTTATTATTTGATTCGAATTTAAAGACTTTATATATAACATCTTTATGTTGTTTATATTTGTTAAGAATATGTTCAATTCGTTCTTCATCTTCACAATTTAATAATCGATTAAATAATGATAAAAAAGTTATCGAAAACTTTTTGTTATCTTTAGCCCAATGATTTTTTAAATTTAATAAAATTACATTCGGTGAATATATATTCGATAAAAATTTATTATAATAAACATCAACAAGTTTCCATTTACGTTCTTCACGTAAAACAGATATCATTTTAATATATGAATTAATATGATCTTCAGGTTTTAATACTAAACATCGAATATTAATTAATCGCATCCATGCATCACTTTCATGTGAGAAATTGCGTAATCGATTTTGCCAAATTTTTGGTATTTTTGTTGCATTATTTTTCTTTAATTCGATAGTTTCTTTTAATTCGATTAAATGTTGTGCATATACCATATTATTTGATATTTGATTAATATCATTTCTTTTAAATATTTCCGTAATATTTTCGGCTAATATATTAAATCCTAATTTTATATTTTTTAAAGCATTTTCATAATCATTTATAGCTATATTATAAATAATTTTAAATAATATTACATTAATATCATTATTATTAATGTCTAAATTAGGGTTTAAATATTCTTTAACTTTATCTAAATTATTCGAATGAAATTCAGCCCATGCAAACCATAAACTATTTTCATTCTTTTCTTCTTGACTCATTTTTTGATATTCATTACTTAATTCCCGGATGTTATCCCATAATTGTAAATGTCCATAACATTTAATTAATGTAGATATATTTGGATTTTTTTGTTTTTCATATATATTTAAAGCTTTATCCCATTCATTTAATTGTTCATACCATTTACCTGATTCATTTAAGTTCAATTTGTTTGAAAATGATGATAATAATCCATAAGCTGATTCTTTAAATCCTTGTTTAGAATATATACCTAATAACTCTATAATCGTTTCTTTACAATTCGGGTTTTCTCGTAAATGTCGTTGATAATAATACATTGATAATCCAATGTTAGTTGAAGATTTAGCTAATATATTATCTGGTATTAATAATGGATAACCTGCTCGATCACATAATTCTAATAATTTAAAAATAATTGGATCGATTTTATCAAAACTTTCTAATATCATTAAAATTATTTTAGAAAATTGATTCCGTTCTTCATTATGAAATATATTCATCCAACATGATAAAAAAGCTATAGGAAATATATAATCTTTAAATGCTTGATTTTGTTTTATCATTTGGATACAACTTCGAATTGATGATGATGGTGAATATTTAATAACTCTTTTACATAATTCATCAATTAATAATCGCGCATTATTAAATACTGGTTGTGGTAAATCTTTTAATGGATTTTCTAACTTATAATCTTTTAAAGGGTTTTCTTTTAAATAATCTAAATGTGAAGTAGTAATTATAAGTCGATTACTTTTAATAGATGAAATTTCTTCCAAAATATTTTGTGGTGATTCCATAATTTTACGGATATTCATTAATGGCGGTATAATTAATCCAGTATTATTTAAAAATAATTCAACCATATCAATACTTAAATCATCATATAAACATAAATTAAAAATCATTTGATGTACTTCTGTTAATTGTGTTTTCCGTATTAATACAAAACATATTCGTGATAATCGTGCTGAATATATTTTTAATTTACGCATTTGTATTAATGTTATTGTAGTTTTTAATAAAAATGTTAACTTAATGTTTTCGACTTCTGTTAATTTAGTTATATAATATTCTAATATTTCAACAAATAATTCGGCGTTTTGATTTTGATAACAAATTGCAAATGAGATAAACTTTAAAATGGTTTTAAAAAATAATGAATCATCTGTAGATAATAAATGAAATGAATTAATATATAAATTACTTGCATATTCAATGAATTCCGATTTTAAATAATATGATAATGTAATACAACATCGAACACAATTAATATTTGTTAAATTCTTCGATAAATGAATATATATTTTAGATAAAAATGGTATAATATGTACTTGAGCTTTTAATATGATTAATTCTAATTGATTAAAGATAATGTCTTTCTTGGATTCATGTTCAATGATATTAACAAATACATCAATAATGAAATCTAAATATGGTAATGAATTATTGGAATCTTTAATAAATATCGAACATAAACATGAAAATAAACTTGACGAATATTTGTTAAAATATTCTTTCAACGATTTTAATATAAAATCAGTAAAAAAGTTCATGGATTGTATCGATAATATTTGGATGTTATTCTCTTCATTATTATTCGGTTGAAAGGTAATACTTGATGCTCCGATTGTTCCTGTTAATTTTAATATCTCAATTGAAACTAATTTGGAACATTTCCTTGAACTAATTAATTGAATTAATGATGGTAACAATTCTGGAAATTGTATCAAATAATTAATTTCAGCTTCAGTTTCGATAACTATTTGTGTTAATGATTTTAATGCTGATATGTAAACAATATCTTCTTGTTGTAATTGTAAAAATGATTGAATATAAACAGGTATAACTTGAAATAAATAAGGTCTTAAATAAGGTGACAGTTTTTGTAATGTTTTGAATAAATTGACATCACATTTTGAAATCCACTTTGAATTTTCAATGTTGTAAATTCGTGTTAAAAAAATGTCATGCTCATCAATTTTCTTTGTGTATTCAACTGATGTAAAATCTCTATGAATGACTTTTCTTAAATCTAAATATTTCGATGTATTAATTTCTTGATTCGGTAATTCTTTAATAGGTTTGCCATGAGATAAAAACCAAATACAAAACCAAGTAATATTTGGTATTAATTGATTAGCAAATTTAACGAAATGTTTCACAATTAATGGTAATAATGAAGAAGATTTAGCAGATCTTGCAGGATTAATATTTGAAATATTCATAGATAAAAACGAATTAACAAATAATACAATGATAGGTACAGTATATAACGAATTAGATAAAGCTGCTTCTGATATTAATGGTATTGCTTTTCTTCTAATAGAAAATGATGGATCAGCAAGTAGTTGTGTAAGTTGAGTTGCTTTACCAATGAATGAACTTGCCTTTAATGTAATTAATGCACATAATCGAACATGTTTAGAATCATCAGTCATCGCTAAACGAACAAGTTCATCTATCGCTGAAGGATTAGAAAATTTATATAATACATTCGAAAATAAAATTCGAATTTTTTCATATGGAGAATATGCAAAATGTCGAAGCTTACTAAATAAATCATCGATTTTTTCAAATATTATTTGTTGGAATGTACAAAATATCATTAACGCAATTTTTTGTGTCTTGTAATCTGCTTGTGAATCAATTCCTTCATTGAAATATTTCATTAAACTATCACGGACTAATAATAATATATCAATACGCATTCGTAATGCATTTAAACTTTGTTTACATGGAATACCTATGAACATTTCTTTTGGTATATTAATTGTCGGATAATATTTAATTAATGTACATAATATAGAAAAGACTTTGTTTTTATGTTTTTGTTCTTTCGAAAATTTTAATATCATTTCAATGATTATATTAATTGGTAATTCTCGTTGATGAAATTCATTTATAAAATTCTCTAAAATAGAAAATAGTTTAAGTGATATATTTGGATCATCATTTAAATTGTTTACAATCGAATTAATTATTATATTAAGTTCTGAATCAGTAAATAAAGTTGAATATTTGTTCGATAAAAGGATCAAGAAATTATAAGTCTCAAGAGGAAGTTCACTCGGTAACGAATTCAATGAGTCGACAAGTTTTTCAATAAGAACATCAACTTGTGAATATGGGAAAAGTTGATACAATGTTTTAAGGATTAAAACTGGACCACGATTGGAATGTGGAGATTTGGAATTAAGAATACAAAAACAATCTATTCGTAAAGATTCGGCATATGATTCTTTTGTATTTGATGGCATTTGATTAATGTGAATTTCCATAACTGAGACCGCTGCATTTTGCATTTTGATGTCTGATGAGCAAATTGCATTCCATATTTCAGGTAGATAATTTAGTGTTATGGCAAATACATCAGTAGGTAAAATTTTCCCACATTCTTTGAGAATTGTAAGTCCACCAAATAAATGAAGATCCCTTTGGCTAACAGTAAAATATGATTTTGATGAATCTAAAATCTCACGTAAAAATGAATAATTATCTGGTGACTCTTCTGCAAGATAACGGATGCTAAAACTTGAAGCACGAATAACATCCCTGCTATTAGATGCTGTGAATTTTTTAACCATGGGAAAAAGTCTTTTGACATGATCATATGAACGACAGAAAAAATGTAAAACAGAAAAACCAAGAAGTGCTAGAAGTTGGCCACATACATCATCACTATTCTCAAGTTTCTTGATTTCATTTTCCCAAGAAGCAAATGTAGTTGAAATTTGTGATTCATTAAAATCTAATAAATATTGTCCTAATTGGGAAACATAATACTGACGCTTCTTTTTCCACTCATGACAACTATTGATTGGTTCTGAAAAAATTATTATCTGAAGATTTGCTGATGTAATTTGCGCCATCTATTGCTACGATAGGGCGCCCTGAAAGTTTGGGGTGCCTCAAAGCATTCTTAAGAATGGAAATATGTGATTACTAAATTTAAAAAATAAAAGAGAAAATTAATTCACTAATTTTGATTGATTAATGATCCTAAAAATTATGTACATAAATAGACTGTTGGGTAATTAAATAGAATGCAAATTGTTTATTGATTAAGAAAAGACATAATAATTAGATCATTTAAATGTATCTGAATCTCCAGATGATTTAAATGATGCCGGAGAAAAAAGACTTGTTGGAGAACTTATTCCAAATGATGGCGTTTTTAGAAATCCTGGAATAGGTGAAAGTGGAGTAAATAGACCAGGATCTCCACTTCCTGATCCTTTTTGTAAAGCAAATGGTGTAAATTGGAATGATGGAGACATTCCAGGAGATCCCTGAATGTCACTTTGTGGTATTGTTAATGGTGGTGGATTGATTCCTTTCTGTGGTTTTTCTTTGTTCTCATTTTGATCATCAATGTTAATGTTATCAATGCTGATATTATCAATGTCAATATTGGTTGGAGGAAGAATTTCTTCTTGCTGCTGGGTTATAATTGGAGGTGGTCTAACTCTGTGATCTATGTGATTTTTATGTTGTCTTTTAGATGTGTCTGGTAATACAAATTCATTACCAACCGAGTCAATTGAAATTCTTTTGGAAATTGAAGAGTTCCATCTGTTTTTAATGGCATTATCTGTTCTTCCAGGTATCATTTTGGAAATTGTTGACCATTTGCCGCCCATGGCTTTGTATTGCTGATATATAAAATTATCTTCTTCTTGTGTCCATGGACCCTTAGAAACATTTGGGTCTAAGTGGTTAAACCATCTTTCACGACATTGTTTTGGACTTCTGTGTGGTAAAAAAGATGTGATTTTTGGCCAGCTTCTTGGGCCATTTTTGGCTACATAACTTCTAATAACTTCATCTTCTTCAGGTGTAAAAGGTCCTTTTGTGATGGCAGGATCGAGACATTTTTCCCAGCGAGCTGCAACTTGTGAAGGTGTTCGCTGAGGAAGATGTTGGGCAATTAAATTCCATTGCTTTCCGTATTTTTGAACCAATTCTTTTAGAATATTGTCTTCATTTTCATCCCAATTCCTCCCCATTTCAGCAATAACGTTTTTAAATAGACGTTACACATTGTATACTTTACGAAAAATTCGTAATTTCCAAAATTATATTTATCAAGAAATTTTAGCACCAATTAAGATTTAGATATGTTATTGTTTCACACATCCAAAAGAGATTATCGTGCTTTAGTGTTTGTGATTAAAGATGTACTGTTTCGGAAAGATAATAATATTTTTTTGGAAAAAATCAAATGAATCGAAAATAATCGTTTGATGCACAATATCTGTCAAACTGCCGTATGCTGAATTTGGAGGTTCAATTTTTGGTTGGAAACAAAATTGAATCATTTATGCCTATCGTGTTTAGACATACCTTGAATTCAAATAAATATTCATCACCGACATAACCACGAATAATAACGAGAGAGCAATGAGATCGTGATACCAAATCATTGTTGATTGAATCATAGCAAACATGCAGAATAATTTTTTTATTAAATACATTCAATAGATCAGTTTTATAGAATCTTAAAAAATTAAATTTAAAATTCCTCAAGGCAGAAAACAATTTAATATGTTAAAGTTAGTAATTCATTTATTCTGAAAGGGTCGGAAATGAAGTTAATTCACTAAAGCATCCAAATGAAATGTTTTTTTAAATGTTTACACAAAAATTGCTAAAACAGGCACCCCGACACCCAACGGTTTTACCAAGAAAAAAAATTATGAGAAGAAACAAAACAAACCAAAGACAAAAAGATGTTGGCATGAAATTCGATGAAGACGAACTTGAAGCTGAGCTAAATGCATTAATGATGAATGGTGATGACGATGATGATGATAATGATGAAGGAGGTAACGAATTTGATGGTGAAGATGATGATTTGGCAGCGCTTGAAAGAGAACTTGAAGCTGAAGAGAAAAGAGAAAAGCTAGCGCAAAAGCAAAAACAACAAGTACCACCTCAACCAAAGCAATCTCCCCAACCACAAGCTCACTCACCTCAAGTAAATCAAGCGCCTAAGCAAGTACCTCCACAACCACAACCACCTAAGCAAGTATCTCCACAACAACCACTTAAACAAGCTCCAGCACCAAAACAACAATCACCAAAGCCTCAACCTCCCACAAATCCAACCCCAATCCAACCAAAACCAGCGCAACCTCAAAAGCCTCAACCACATCCACCAAATCCAACACCTGCTCAACCAAAACCGACTCAATCTCCAAAAGCTCAACCCCAACAACCAAAGCCATCTCAACCCGCAAGTGTTCACCCAGCTCAAGCGAAGCCATCACAGCCACAGCAACCAAAGCCACAACAACCACAACAACAAAAGCCACAACAACCACAACAACAAAAGCCTTCACAGCCACAAAACGCGCAGCCAAAGGCCGCTCCAAAGAAGGCCGCTCCAGCTCCTCCTAAGGATTACATCACAAACGAATCTCCGATCACATCAGAATATGACAATCTATTTTCCACATTTGCCGACAGCTACTACACGTTCATTCATTCGCCTGAATCACGCGCTTCCATGTTCACTCAGCTTGAGCGCCTTCTTCCGTCCATCATTGCAGGACCCGGCTCCGCGTCGCCCAAACCACAGAACATCGCGCAGCCAAAGCTCACGTCGAAATCGCATCGCAAATACTCCGAATTCCTCAAGCAGTCGATCTGCTGTGCGCAAGACACCACCGCGCTCTCACAAGTCATCTCTAAGATCCAAGAACAAGTCGATCATTTAACCAAAGAAGCGCAGCTCTTTCTACGTTACAAAGACAAAGTCGGTGCTCAATTCATTGCGCAAGAGATCAAATTATTGAATTCGTCAAAACAGCGTATCAAAGAAGAGCCATATTACATCAACGACATCTTTCAATACCAAGCGTTGGATATCAACTCGAACATCAAGCAAGGATGCATGTTAATCAGCATCAAAGAAGCGCAAAACTTTGTGATCAATGAGCCGTTCTCTGTTTCATTGTTCTTGCCAATCACGGAGGGAAAGATCAGCAAAGTATCGACGCCGCAAATGAAAGGTCCGAATTGTAACTTCAACTTTTCGGTGCAGACGGAGCCGGTCAACGTAATGAGCAAAGAAGTCATAGTACGTATTGGTAAGCAGCCCGCAGTTGTCGCTGTGTTTGCAGGCAACAACAAAGAGCCTATTGCGAAGTCAGGTTTGTTACTTGCGCAATTACTTAAGAAGCGAATCATCACGAAGGCTGTTTCGTTTAAAGAGATTCCTGGCGCGTCGTTAAATATCCAAATCGAAATGGATAAGCCGATTACGACTTTGGAGAAGAAACTCGTCGAATATCCAGTGATTGTTGCGCCTTCGATACGATTTAATGAAGAGCAAAAGAAACAAACAGGTGCGAAAGCAACGAAAGCTCAGAATATGAACCCGGCTATGAAAAGAGCGTTGGATGAAGCCGATAAAGCTAAAGATAAGCCGCAGCTAAAGAAACAACAAGCGCCAATAAGAAATATTTACGTAATGACTGACGAAGAAATGCAAATGTTTTGGGGAATTTCAGTGTTGGAGTTTTTGAAAGGTGCGACCGAATATGCTCTGAATGCGGCTAAGGAAAGAGGGGTGCCCCCGCAGAAAGGGGTGCCCGAAATGAACGCGGCGGTTATTAAGAAACAAGAAAAATTACAAAATGATATCCAAAATGGTGTTATATCTATCGACCAATTTATAAATAGTTTGATGGAAGCTATTAAAAGAGAAAAAGATCGGTTGCCAAGTATACCAGAGATTTATAAAAATGAACATTTAGGATTCATCCAAATGATGATGAATGATTTGGA
This sequence comes from Histomonas meleagridis, assembly GCF_020186115.1. Classification (NCBI taxonomy): domain Eukaryota; phylum Parabasalia; order Tritrichomonadida; family Dientamoebidae; genus Histomonas; species Histomonas meleagridis. The sequence continues at coordinate 157,803 of NW_027150916.1, forward strand.
ATCCTTTAAAGATGATGAGTAAAAACTTTTATTTTTTGATTGAATGAAATCAATTAATTGATTTTATAAAAAATGTAAATACATAATTTTGTTAATATTAAACATCTTTAATATTAAATCTTTTTAATTAATATAAATATCAGAAGATAAGTTTGGTAAATTTGGTTTTGATTCCAAAAAAAGCTTTTTGCGTGGTCACTTTTATGAGCACAAAAATAACGATAGGTATCGTTGCTTGAAAGATACTTTTTCAGTCCAAACCGTAATATCGCACTCGAAATCCTTATATCGGAATTCACAAGGTTTATTAGATTAAAGTTTTCATTAAGAGCAATGTCGATCTTCGCCAAATCTAAACGAAAAGGGCTTCCAAAAAAGCTCCATAAGGCATTAGTTGAATTTGAACACCAACCAAATCAAAAACATTCAAAAGAAATCTTGAATTTGATTAATGGAATTAATGATTCAATGATTAAAGAAGAATTTCAAAGTGAAAATTTAACAGAAGTAGTTAATAATAAGATTTACCGTGATGATACTGTGGATTTGTTAATTCGTCTAATGCCTTTCTTTGACCAACAAATCCTTAATGCTATATCAACATTACTTCAAACAACAATAAGAGAATTTCCTGATTCATCACTTCCAACTTTTCTTATGAATAACAAAGCATGTTTTGATAAACTTGTCAGTTATTTTGATCAACCTGTTGCAAATACAGCGCATATTCTAATTCGAACATGCTTAAAGCATCGTCCTTTTGCTATTTATTTATATGAATGTGGATTTGTTGGGTCATTTATACAATATCTTTCAGGTGATAATTTTGATAAATTATCTACAGCTTTTACAACTTATGATGCTCTTTTAAATACTTATCAGGATAGTGCCGCTGAATATATGATGAATAATTGGGAGATATTTTCAATCCAATTTAAGCAACTTCTTTCATCTCCGAATTATCTTGTCCAACTCAATTTTTTGCCAATTCTTTCAACATTTATCACATCCGATCCGTGCAGAAGCCTCTTCTTTATGTACTTAGATGACATAGAGAATCTTCAATTAATAATGATGTTGTTGAAATCAACCTCAAAGAAAGTTCAATACAGGGCATATACCTTGTTCAAATTGTTCGTTCTTAACCCAAGGAGATCTCAAAGCGTTATATCTGCACTCAAGAAAAATAAAACAAGATTAGTGAAGTTTTTGAAAGATCTCGCATTGGATGACTCAGACCCAGAATTTGAAGAAGAAAAGCAACAGGTGATTTCAATTATCGAGCACCTTCGCTAAGAATTTCTTTCATGTAAAAATTTATTAAAAAAATAAAATTTGACTTATGAGAACGTTTATTTTGAATGCTATCGTTTTAATAAATTGTGATGTTGTAAACACGATAGACTTATCGTATGGTGAATTGACCTTATTTCAATAGTTAACGGTGATATCGGTTTCATTTTTTGAACGTGATTATAACCGATCGAAAAGTGCTACTTATTTTTTACTACCAGTTTATTTTGTTTGGAGTACTCCAAGAGTGGATGCTGCATATGCATTGCATGGACTGTAGCACATTGACATACCCTTAAAGCAATGAAGGAGAGCACATGGTAAAAACGCTTTATTCTCAGTTCGAAAGATACTTTATTAAAATATTAATTTTTTTTGGAATACCATACACCTCCAAAATTTGTTGTTCGCTGAAAGCTCTTATTAGGAGGCTCATCCCAAAGCATTAGACCATTAATACAGCATACCAAGCTCTTTATTTATAAATGAAAACCCTATGATTCGATGATTTGTTTTGACTTTTTAAAGAGTTTACTCAACCCAAAAATCTTCGAGAATAAACTATTGAATTACTTTCAAAAGTAATCTTACAATTTTTTATGCATAATTCAATTTTGAATAAGCAATCAAAATAAATTTTATTATCAAATTATTTTAGTCCCAGTACAGTGGGCAATCTCTTGTCAGCACTCTCTCAATTCACTGTTGATCTTAGTGGACTATCACATGTAAATTTAGATTTTGGGACTTTGATGGGTGGACTACATATGACTATTACCTTTAAATCAAGTAATAGCGATGTATCAGAATCCGTACCTTTTATTATGATGAGTTATGATGCTATCTTTGAAAATCATCTTAAATTTAACACATATGTTTCACCGCTTTATTCCACGTCCAATATAAAAGGCGGATTTAGTGCAAATAATTTCATCACATCGAATGCAAATCATTTGAATAATGCACAAATCAATGCAACAAATAGAATATACACATCAACTTCTAATAACATCACCTTTAATGGAAATAATTCCATTACTGTACATGAAACGAATGGGGATGACTTCTTATTACCAAACGATGTCCAACTTATGTTTAATCCATATGTATATTCACCAACTAAAATTGTGATGAATCTTCAAGATGGTGTAACACAGCCAAAGTCATTGATATTGTATTTAGAAGAATATGGAACTTTGTACACGCATCAAATATCTCCAAAATACTTTGATTTTAGATTCTTTGATCAAAATCATTACCAAAGAAATGCGACACTTGGATTTGATTTTGTCGGTAATTGGGAAAATGTACAAAACTTTAAATTGGATATTCGCATTACTGATGAAAATAAGGAATATCTTGACTTGAGTGGAATTCCAAAAAATATTAACTATACGGTCGGAAATAAATTATTTGACGTGAATCCTGGCTCAAGTAGTGATGGAATTAAAATTGGTAATATGAAATCTTATGCTATTGTTGCATTCGTAATGGCATTCATGACTTTCCTAATTTAATAAATTTTGAGGTGAAGTCATCTTAGTACGATAGGATGTAATTCAAAAAGTTTATCTTTTGTTTGTTACTTTTTGGTAAAGATCATTCAAAAATTGTCAAAGTATAGCTGATTATGTTGAAAATTAATTAATTCTATTGCAAAAAAAAATTCATATAAATAGTAAAATAAAAAAAATTTATTTATTAACATTCATCTCTTTGAATAGTTATTTGAGATTTTAGTGATGAATTTTAGTTTTGTAACTTTTCATTAATTAAGTATCACATTTTTTTTGTTTGCATACATAAGTGCCGTTTTAAATAATTTAAATCAATTCCAAGTACAGTATTGAAATTTTATATTATTAAAATAAATATTAAATAAAATTAAATAACATCTTTAGCATCGATATCAATTCCTTTTTGCATAAGAAGTAATTCGACTATTTCTTTGTACTTGTATTTAGAAGCCACAATAAGCGCTGTTCGAAATTATGTGAATAAACTCCAAATATTTTCATAAAATATCAAATTATTAAAATAAACACTATATGAGACAAAACAAATATTTTTGGCATTTAGATCAATACCTTCTTGTTCAAGAAGTAATTTAACTATTTCAATGTTACCATGACGTGATGCATCAATTAGAGCTGTTCTACATAATTTAAATATATTCCAAATATTATTTTTAAATATAAAATTATTAAAACATATTTTAAACAATATGTATTAACATCTTTATTATTAATATCAATTCCTTTTTGTTCGAGGAGTATTTTAACAATATCAATGCTATTATAAAGAGATGCATATTGTAATGCTGTATCGAATATTATTAAAAAATTCCATAAATTTTTAAGAAACCCAAAAACTATAAAGAAAATGTTAAATTATATTATTAAATATCTTTAGCATTAATATCAACTCCATTCTCAATAAGAAGTTTAAAAATATTTGTATAACCTTTTTCAGCTATATGCATAAGATTTGTTTCACGGATATAAATTATATTCCAAACATTACTTTAAAACATCAAAATTTTAAAACAAAATCTATGTAATAAATATAAACATTTTTATGGTTAATATCAAAGTTTTTACTTTCTAAAAATAATTTAACAATTTCACTTTTACTTTTATCACATGCAATTTCAAATAATGATTTAAATATGACAAATAAACCCCAAAAATTTTATGAAAACAAAAAACATTTGATATAAAATTTATTTTTAACATAAAGATCGATTCCTTTTTGTTTAAGAAGAATTTTAATAATTTCAGTAAAACCTTCTTCGACTGCAATTATAATTGGAGTTCCATAAACCAAAAACAAACTTTAAATAATATTACGAAACTTTGTATTTGTTCTATAAATACTTGGAAAATTAATATCAAATTTATATTTATCAATTAGATAATTTACAAGTTCATAATTTCCAGATTTGATTGCTGAAAATAAATAATCTTTTTTCAAATTACTTTGATTTTCTTGAAGAAAATACTCTGTAAGAAAAAGATTTCCTGTACTAACTGTCAGTTTAATTGGTTCAATATATATAATTTTCTTAAATAAGATTTGTAAAATATCATAATTACTATAAACAATACAATCACCAACCAAATTAAATGGGATATGTCCTTCAATTTTCTCTTCGTAAAGATATTTAAAGATATCATTTCGATGAAATTCAATTGCTGCTTTATATGCACCTTTAAATGACGAATGATTTTTTTCGCATATATGAATGATTTCTAAGTTTCCACCTGCAACTGCATATTTGCCTGTGTTTTCTATATTAGCATCATTCATAAGTAAATATTTGAAACATTTTACTGATCCAAAAAATGCTGCATAATCAATTAATGAAATATCTTCTTGATTAACAAATGAGCATCTTTCATAAAGTGATGGTTTAATTATTTGATCAAAATCGAAATTTGCTTGTGATGATATTTCTTGAAGTTTTTCGATTTCATCATTTCGAATTATTTTTGCAATTTCATTTGGATTAACTCCTTCTTTAATTAATTGTTTATGAAGTTTCCAATCATCTTTTGAAAGTTCATCAATGTTTTCCATAAAGTTATCATAAAAAGACTCATTTTTCATAGTATGCAAGTTTTTTTAGATAAACAATGTCCAAATATCAAAGATTGCTTTTTGAGATTAATAAAATCATCTGAATTCGGATCATAAGTTTTATAAAGAAGAAAAAAGGATTCTTGTGTTTTTAACCCCATTAGAAATTTGGTGAAAATTGTTATTATTTTTTGCTTTTTCGTAGTGATTTCTTCTTCTTTCTTTTCAACTAATGTCATAAAAGAAAGATAATGATCAAACTTCTTGTTATTCGATACGAAAGCATAGTAAACTAAGCGACATAGTTCTAAATTGAAAGAGTATATATAATTAAAATCAATAAGGGAAACTGTGGATTTAAATCGGCATTTTTTACAGGACACTTTTAAATAATCCACTTAATTTCACTATGAGTATTTAGAAGTAATACATTACAAATTAACTAAAATTCATTATTTCTAAAAAATAAATGAACTCATCACACTTTGTAGGTATCAATTTAATAAATCGGCTTTTTGTTCTCTTCACATGCATCATGTTTGCAATACCAATATTAACCCCATTTTTTTAGGGTGGATCAAACGAAAGCTTTGCCAACGCAATATTGTATACTTTATATCGATTCAAAAAGTTGTTTCCGATTGAAAATTTTTGTTTGACCAAATAATAATATCTTTATTAAAATTATCATTTAATTAAATAATTTCTTTAATTTTAAATATCTTAAAACACTAAGATTTAAATACTGCTTCTTATATAAATCTGTAAGTAAAAGATTTGACCAAATCTTTCCTTTTTTCGTATTTATTTTCATGTATTTTGTAAAACAAAAATAGTTCAGCTGAGACCAAGGAGTACTTTATTTGTAAATTGTTCTCATGTCGAATTTTCCTCTGTTTATTTTGCCATGGCACCGTAACCACAGTCAATTTGTCAATGGCCGATTAAGTATTCAAATATTATGTGGATTGTAAAAAAAAATCGAAATTATTATGGATGAAGGAGATTCGTCATCCGAAAGCAGTTTGCCTAATCATTCCTTAACAGAAGGGAAAATGATTGTTAGCCAACCATCTGAATATGATTCATGCCTTGCAAGTTTTCCAATAGTTAAAATCGATAATATTCCGCAGCCTTCTTCATTCCACATAAATGAAGATCAAATCATCGACCATAGTATTGATCCAGAATTAACTGCCTATCCAAATACATGTAATAACCCAACAATTTCAACAACAATGCTTGACCATAAAAATGACCCAAGTTTTTTTCGGAAGCTATTTTGTTGCAAAGACATACATTAAGGATATATTTACTAATGTTTATGTAACAATTCTTGTATTACATTGTTTATCAATAAAATGCGCTCTCGCTTTTTCAACTTATATATTTGTGTTTAAATGACAAAAAATTATCTTTTTGACTTCGGAAACGTTTCCCATTTTGGATATTGATCAAATAAGTTCAAGATTTCGATTTGTTTTCCAGAAATGCTCATCAACACCACATCATCGCCAGCAGCTCCCGTTGTATATACAGGGTCAGTTGTCATTCCTAATGTCGGGATATCTCTTATTGCATATGTTATTGGATGATTAATAGTTTTTTCCATATATATATTTTCTCTTCCTAAAATTGATTCTTCTTTTGGTAAGAATTCGGGCGCTGAAGGGAAACTACAGATTACAAACACTTGCATCTTTTGCTGTGCAGCGAGGTACATATAAATTTCATGAGAATCTTCAGTCATTGATCCATGGTGAGGCTCAAATACGAGAAGAGAGTGTTCCAAACTTAACATTTCATTAATATAATTTCGATATATTTTAAGATCTTTCGAATTAATCGATTTCGATATAGCAAATTTTTTAAGATATTCTTCAGCTAAATTTAAAACGTTTTCTTTTAATTTCCTGTTTCGAATAGTTTTTACATTATTTGCTATAAAACATAACAAGTTTTCAAAATCATCTTTGTGTGCAAGATTATTATCAAGTATAGGAATATCAATGTTCAGACGCGATAAAACATTACCTTCAGCATCACCTGTGAATAAGACTTTAACATCTTTATAAAACATAGTGATCACAAGGGTATTTTGATTTTGGTTCTCATTTTGAAGCTTTTCAGGACGACTTCTTCCCCATAACTTGAATCGTATATCACCAAGAAGAATAAGTTCACGAGATTGATATTCACGACCAACAAATTCGATACGATCATTACATTTCATTTTCTTTCTAAGAAGAGTTGACACATCTCCACTCCAATTCTCTTCACATCCTCCAAAGTAATACATAGTTTTCATGAAGTTATTTGGGAAAAATTTAAGAAGTTCACTGAGAAGAGAGAAATGATCAGTATGTGAGTGTGTGATGAATACAGCTTCAACTTCGAAATCATTTGTAAAAAGACAATTGAGTACATGTTTTTGACGTTGACGTTCAGCAGAAATAAATTTATTTTTGGTTTGTATAATATGGTCAATGATGAATTCTTCATCTTTTAGTTCTTTATCTTTAATCTCTAAGAAGAAATCACCAACTTCTTTACTTTTGAAGCAAGTTCTACATAAATGGTATACACGCTTGAATGTATCAGGAGGTTCCGCGCGCCATTTTGTACTAAATGGCTTCATGACTTTGCCTGGACATTTCTTAAATTCATTATAAACTGTAATAAGTTTATCACATTCAGCAGCACCATTTAAATAATGATTATTAACTTCTTTGAATGTGCTTGTTAAATGTGAATGAAAACTTTCACCACAATCAATAATAACACCTTTGGTTCCACGACGAAGAACAATAAAATTCGCCTGACCAGTGTTAAATGCAAAACTATAAATTTTTTCGGTCTTGTAATAGATAAGACCTAAATCATATGCCTGATATACGTGTGAATGGTAAAGGTCATTACAGACACTTTCAACATAAGGTGAAAGAACGCTAAGTGTGCTTAAATCATTGTTTCTTTGTGCAATTTGAAATGTTTCGTATGAAATTTTGGAGCCTTTTTGTAAAAGAGTGTAAACAAGTTCGCTGTTTCTTTGTTTACATGCCCAATCAATTACTGAAATCGATTCACCATCTGTATCAATCATGCGAAAATTGGGATCGGCCTCTCCTTTGCTTATTTGTTCAACAAGGGATAAAGCGACTTGCTGACAATGCATTTTGTTGGCATTTCTAAAATCATAACGAGGGGTATTCGGATTAACATTTTCTCTGATTAACTTCTTACTAACATAAGAACTCAAGTCCCCTGTGTATGTGTTAACAATATCTGTTTGCATTTATATGTGAAAAGATTTTCAGATATTTTTAATTTATTTGCCACCAAAAAAAATAATATACTAATGAAAAATTAATTGAAACCGATTTTTTACACAAAAATTCTTTGAAGACCAATAAAAAATGTTTATGCACTTTTGTTTTCTTCTGTTGTAATAATTAAACATATATAGTAAAACACTTGGTTAGATGTTAAATTAGGTAACTCAATGTATGTAAAAAAATGGTTGGTTAGATATATATTTTTTTTTATAAATTTAAAACAGAATTCAAACAAAAATTTAATAAAAATTTATAAAAATGATTATTTTATATAACTTCCTTAATATGAGATAAGATTTTTTTAAAAACAGATCAACCATAGAGAGACTAGAGATTTACTAAATTTATTGTTATTCCAAGCCAATTTCGAATACACATGGGAAATTGAGTTCATGATCATGAACATGAAATTTTCGGTTTATTGAATTGAACAAAAACTTTTTAGGATTGTTTGATGTAATTATATCATCACTAACATTATAACTTAAATCAAACCCCCTGGCGTGTATCCTTTTAATGGTTTCAACAAATTTTGTTGTTGCACTTGGGCTGGAAAAAACGATTTGTTGCTGTAGCTGAGTGTCACCAAACTTGTTACAAAAAATCCGAAAATCCAAACAGCAATTCAAAAGCCATTTATATAATAAGATAAATCACAACCAATTATTTTTATTTGAAAATTTTTCTGTTGCTCTCTTTCTCTCGCTAACTCTTTCTTTACCTTTTTTGAAGTATTCTAACGATACTTCTTGTTCATCTTTTTGTAATGCCTGCAAAGCTGAAAATCTGAAAAACGAATTGACTTCAGCACATGTATAACCCTCAGTCATGTCGGCAAGCATTTCGCAAGACACATCTTTCGATACTGGAGTTTTTTCCATGAACAATTTGAACATGCAGATTCGATCTTCTTTTGTTGGATTACCAACCTCAATTAATTTGTCGAACCTTCCGACTCTAATTAATGCCGAATCAATTAAATCAGGTGCATTTGTAGTAGCGATCATTAATACTCGATCATGTTTTGTAATTCCATCAATTTCGTTTAATAGCGTCGATAAAACCCTTCCTCCGACAGCGCTTTCATCATTTCTTTTGGCCCCAATTGCATCAATATCTTCGATTACAATTGCGCATGGTGAAAAGAATCGCGCAGCAGTAAAGGCATCGCGTATAGACTTCTCACTGTCGCCTAGGTATCGTGAAAAGATTTTGTCAAACTCAAGGATAAAAAAAGGCACTTCAAATTCTTCGCAAAGTGATCTTATGATTAATGATTTTCCATTTCCTGATGGCCCATGAAGTAGAATTCCACTATATTGAAGCATTGATTGAGCAGATGAATCATTACCTAAAGTTATGTTTAAAAATAGTCTTATTTCATCAACGACACTTTTATAACCGCCGATTTTCTGAGCAATTGAGGTGTGACGAAGCATTAACGGTTTCTCGGAGGTTGCTATGGTTTTGACGATAGAAATAAATTTCTGATTTTCAAATGGAACGATAGAAGGAACAAGTTGACAAAGACTTCGTAGTTCTCCTTGTGTGACTCCAGATGTTTCTTTGACAATGAAATCAATGTTTTCATTGGAAAGGTCCATGTTGGCACAAAGTTCGTTAATTATGCTCCTTCTTTCATTATGTGTTAATGCATTGATATGAAGAGAAGTTTGGAAAAATGGTTGTATGACATACGGTAGTGAATATGGAGGAACTCTAGATGTTGCAATGACAAGTACTGGTTTATCAGCAAGAGTTGAAAGTTTATCAGAAAGATAAACAGCGCCTTGTTTAGAGAGGATACATATGTCATCTATGAGAAGGATCCCATCTTCCATTGATAGAATTGAATCGATATATTCGCTTTTGCCTGTTTCATAATCAGATATCATTCGAAGAAGATCGAGACGCATGCACCCCTCAACATGATGCTCCATATATTTGACTAAGTGGCTTTTTCCAGAGCCATTTCCCCCAACAATTAATATTTCTTTTGATGAAATAATTGAACGATTTTTAGCCATACGAATTATTCTATTGGAAATGTGTGGACTTGTTGGTAAACTGGTGATTTCATCTATTTTTATTTTGTCATATTTAGAAAAAATTGTTGAACTTGAAACAAATCCAGTTTCTATCGAATTAATATGGCGTGAAATTATTCTTCCGTGAAAATTGAAGAAAACATCTGTGTTTGGTATTATTGGTAAACCAATCATAGCTTCTTTATATTTTGGATTTATCAAAAGTCTTGATACTGATGTCAATGGATCAATAAATTTTAGATCAACATCAACAAATTGGCCTATTGGTAATGCCTTGTTAATAAAGGCTGTCTTGGATTCTATATCATTTGAAAAAATGCAATAAGTTGCTATTTTCTGTGAGTCATTTTTTAGCACTGCGACATTATAAGCACCACATGGTTCCACTTGTGCAATCTGTATAAAGTATGGTGGTATTTCTTGGGAATGCTCGCAGCTGAATTGTAAATTCAGAATTTGGATATGTTTGTGACATGTGATACGAAATTTAATTAATTGCCATAACATTTATAGATACACCGCATGAATGTTATTACACATTTTCTTTTTTCATTTGCTATCAAATGTTACAAAAAATACAGTGACAAAAATATTTTCATTGCAAAATAATTTCATGACAAAATAATGGTTATTAATATTTTTTTACAAAAAATAATCAAATATCATATTTTATTCTTTTAATTTTTTTAATTTTATTGTTAAAATTTTCAATTTTATGCTCTATTTTTGAGTAAGAATTAATTTTTCTTCGAAGAACAAAAAATCTTTACATATCAATATTAATAATTGTAAAGTAATTTTAAAAATTATTTAATATTTGTTGTGAAGTTAATTATTATAAATCATTTTGCAGTATTAATAATTTTTAATATTTTTTAAGTTATTATATGTTACCTCTAATTGAACTTTTGACTTAATAGTTGGTGTTGCAATATTTTTGTCGAACGACTTTTAACCTTTTAACACAAAGAAACTGAAGTAAACTGCTTCCAAACAGCAACTTAATGCTTTTCTGTAACAAATATAATTTTACCTAAAAGCACAATAAAATTCATTGTTAACCTTTACATAAAATTTTTATTTGAATTGTTATCATATGAAAAAATCGACAACAAATGAAAATAAGATTGAAGCCTGTTTTCAATCTTTAAACAATATAGAGAACAAAATAAAAAATGAGGGAAATAATATGGAAAAAAAATTCACACAAAATCCACGAAATAATCTCGATTCATATCAAAAGGCAATTTCAAATATGTACGATGAGCTTAGAGATGAAATTACAAAATTTTCTTTGATGTTTTCTAAAACTCTCAAGGACCAAATTGACAAAATTGATAATTTAAACAAAAAATTAAATGATTTCGGAGGAAATTTTGATACATTTGTTCAAAATACACATCAAATGTTTTCAGATTCTATATTCCAACCTATGACTGAGATGCAAATATATTATCAGCCAAGTCCTGCATTTTATGAAAATGATTCTATTTATAATGAGATGAAACTTGGTTCTCCTATTGTTATTCAAACAACTCATACAAAATATACGCAAAACCAACTTGTTCGGAAAGTTAAAAATGATGATAGTTTTGATCCAGATTTTTTTGATGTGGAGAAATCATTTGGACCTTCAAAAGAAAAGGATATTTTTCATGGAAAACCAGTAAGTGTAAAAATTCCTGAAATTGTAAAGCTCAAGAAAAAGAAAAAGTAAATGAAACATTTTTATATCAATTTTTTATGTGTATAAATTCATTTGTTCAATCATTAACATTACCTAAATTTCTTAAATAGGATTTTTATGGTAATTGTGATGAATTGTTGGCTTTGTTCTTTGCTTTATCATCAATTTCTTTTTGCTTAAGTAATTCCTCTATTTCATTATTAGCGGCGTAAGTAATTGCTGGATAAAATAAATTGAACAAATTCCAAATATTTTTAAGATTTTCTAAATTAATAAAATAAATTCTAATTAATATAAATAAATAGTTTCAATATAAATATCAATATCATCTTGTTCGAGAAGTAATTTAACTACGTCGGTGTGACCATTCAAAGACGCACAAATAAGTGCTGTTTCAAGTATTACTAACATACATTAAATAAAATTTCAAAATATAAAATCATTAAAATGAATCCCAAATAAAATATTTTAATATTTTTGGCATTAATATCGGTTCCTTTATGTGCAAGAAGTAATTTAACGATTTCTGTGTGACCTTTTAAAGCTGAAATAATAAGTGCTGTATCATATATTTCAAATATATTTCAAATATTATTTAGAAATATAAAATATTTAAAACAAGCATGATTTACAATAAAAGAACATTTTCTCTATTATTAACATCAATTCCTTTTTGATCAAGAAGCAATTTAACTATTTCTTTATTATCTTTTCTCGATGCAATCATAAGTGCCGTTTGAAATATATTAAATAATTTCCAAAAATTATTTTGAAATTTTAAATTATGAAAATAAACATTAAATAAAACAAATAAAAATTCTTTGCATTGATATCTATACCTTTTTGTTCAAGAAGTAATTTAACCATATTTACATATCCATTTCTTATTGCAAAAATAAGTGGCGTTTCAAATAATGTGAATAATTACAATGTTTTATTATTAAACATCAAATAGCTAAAATTTTTTCCATAAAAAATAAATAAATATTTTCATTTATATCAATTCCTTTTTCATCAATAAGGAATTGAACAAGTTCTGTGTTTAGCGATTGAATGGAGAAAAATATTATGTCTTCAGGAACTTTATTATTTTTAAGAAAATACTTAACGAGATATAAATTTCCGTTTCTTGCTAATTCATAAATAATATTATAATCAGGATGATCAATTCTCATTCCATTTTCAATCAAAAATGTAAATATTTCATAATTATGATATAAAACACATTTTTCCCCATAATATTCTAATTCATATATTTTTGCTAATTTATTTTCATAAATATATTTAAAGATATTATTTTGATGGAATTCAATTGCTGTTTCATATGCATATTTAAATGATGAATGATTTTGTTCACATAAATGAATTATCTCTAAATTTCCACTTGCAACTGCATATTTACCTGTGTTTTCTATATTAGCACCATTCATAAGTAAATATTTAAAACATTGAACTGATCCAAAAAATGCTGCATAATCAATTAATGATACACCCCACCTATTAATAAAATCATATCTTTCATAAAGTGATGGTTCAATTGTTTGATTAAAATCGAAATTTGCTTGAGATGATATTTCTTGAAGTTTTTCTATTTCATCATTCCGAATTATTATAGCAATTTCATTCGGATTATGTCCTTCTTTAATTAGTCTTTTATGAAGTTCTCTATCATTCTTTTTGAGTTCTTTATAATTTTTAATGATTTTATCTAATTTTGTTTGATATTTTTCTCCTTTGATATATAATGTTTGAATAAATTTTATCTTTTTATTTTTAATTATTTCTTGTTGAGCTAAACCATTCTCGATAATGTCTTCAAGAAGATGATATGATTCTTGCGTTTGTTTGTTTAGAAGAAAATTTATGAATACAGATAAAATTTTTGAATTATTATTTTCAATTCTTTCTATTTCTTGTATAAAATTTAAATATAAGTTAGAATCATTCATTCTCAAGACATATAACGTGTATACTATTTGGCTAACAAGTAAATTAAAAGAGAGTGGGTGAACACTATAATTTTCAATTATTGAATTCGCTGATTTAATGATATTTTCTTCATTTAAGCTAAAAATTGTATTTTTAATAGATTGAACTAATTCCCATTCATTCAGATGTTGGGTCATCATTGCAAGACAACTTACGATAAACCGTAAAAATCGGTTTTCCATGGAATACATGTCGATGTATTCAAAAGTGGGAATAAACCATTCAAATTGTCTCAAAAAATGACAAATCTTTGTTGAAATGGCAAAATGAAATTACATGAAAAACTCTGTTTAAAATTTATATTTTTATTCATTCTGTGAGTAAAAGTTTTGAACAAGAGAAAACGTTTCATGAGGATCATGTGGCCCATCTTCGCTCACGAGCATCGTTACCAAAGAATGCGATGAAAAACATTCTCCATCCGGATTTATAATTCCAACTGTTTGTGATATTGTATCATCTTGTGGAACAACATCATTCGGAGACGCCAAATACGTGAATGATTCTTTAGGCTTTTTAAATCTGTCAGCGAGCTTACACTTCCAATAAAGGACAACAAATGGCTTCGAATAATACTTGGCTGCAAGTGCAACAGCTTTAACAAGATTTGTTGTTAATAGTGTCCCATCTGCAAAAACTGCCCGAACTGGACAAATAACAGTGGTAATCCGAGGCATAAGCGCAAAAACGGCTGAATCTGGTATTGTAATACAGTTAATATTCTTATTTCGAAGACGTTTCGCCATGGTAATTCCATCATATGATGGAGCATGTTCTGGTAAAATGACATGAAACTTGCGTCCCTTGACAACAGCTCTCTCAAAAAAGGCTTCAACTGAGGCTGATGTTCCAACTGTCATTATGATATCTCCATCATGAATTATTGACATGGAATATTTTGCAATGCATTTGGAAAGTAAGGGAATCTCATCAAGCATCCGATCAATGCTATCAAGTAGGTCGACCTTGAGTGAATTCTCTGTTGATGTAAAACTGTTTTTTTTATTTTCAACTGGTGCCGCAAAAAATTCAAGGAGACTTAGAGAATTTGATCTCCTTACATCAAATATTTGATCAAAGTTATAAAATGGCACTGACTTGTTCAATATTTCATTCAATGAAGAAATAACTTTTCTGCAAAAATTACCAACAATAATATCGAAACTGATTGAATTTTGGAGACGCTTGGCGACAGTGTTTAGATTTTGCTCAATTTGATTTGATGTTTTTGATTCTTCAACACATTCTTTAAGAATGCGAAGAGTTTCCTCTGCCATCCTCATGGAACTAAAATCGAGGCGCCTGGCAACTGAAAGTTCAAATTCAGAAATTTTTCTTTGTAAAGTCTGTGATAAAGAACCTCCTATCATTACTTCGATTTGGTTGGAGGTATTTTTCAATTAAGTAAAGGTCATTCCGCATTCAAAATACAAAACCTTTTCAATATTGTGTTTTTTAAACGATATCGTTCATGACCAAAACGATAGAATTTTGATTACTTAATTTGAATTCACACGAGATCGTGGAGGCATCCAGAAGATTGAAATTGATGGATATCAAAGCATATTTTATTAGGTTTCTCGATTCATATTAAGTAAGAATTATTACTAATGTTGTCCAAATAATTACATAATATATTTGCTCTTATTGTTTAGTTGAATCTGGTTGATTAAAAATCCTTCATATTTAAAATTAGATATTTGTAAAAAATGAATATTTTATTCATGAAAGGATTCACTTTAGAAATACAAAGAATACATAAATTTTAATATAATTTATATTTGGGATCGTATAAAGTGAAAATAATTATAAAAAAAAACATTTTTATTTTAAATATGTTTCATAAATTTAACACCAAACATATAATCATTAATTTATTTTTTATACACATTCATAATCTTCTTCTTACATAATAGAATGATGCATTAAGAATTATTTCATCTTAAATAATGAATAAAATCTATTCAAAACAGAGAACGTTCATTTATCAAAAAGTCAAATGATTATTAAATCTCTGTCTCACCGAAAAACGCTGAAAAGGCTTGCCTCGCAAGAATTTTCCTTTCAAAATTAAATAGCCCTTTACTTTTCACTGCCCACAAATTACTTGATTTTAAATAACACCGTGTCATGTGACTTCATGAATCCATATCATTTTTATATTAAACCATGATTATATCCAATTATCTAGCACAAGAAACGACAATCAAGTTATCAGATATAAAATATATCTTTGCATCAGCAATATGTTATGGCACATACAGAATATTTATGAACAAATACTTTCTCACTCCTTTATCAAAATTTGTTGCTGAAAAAAATAGGAATAAGTTTATTCATCGTGGCTTCGATTGTATTCATTATATTATATGTGGAATGGTTGGCATCTTATCATTTCTTCAAAGACCATATTCGCATTGTGCTTTTTTCTTTGGGGATTGCCAAAAATATAATATTTGCACCGGCGAATTTGTTTGTAGCGTATTTCAAAAGATTTATATTTTTTTATTTGCTTCTTATTACATAAGTGATGTATTCTGGATTCATACAACAAAAGACATTTTCATTATGTGTATTCACCATACAATAACATTGTCAATGACTATAATATGTATATTGGCAGCTCGCCCAGTAGCTGGAATATCAACTATGGTACTTCATGATTTCGTAGACATTTTTTTATATACAGGAAAAATTGCAACTTACTTTAACATGAAGAAAATTGGCGATACGTCATTGATTATTTTTGCAATTTCTTTCTTTTATTTAAGATTGGTTAACCTATTAATAATTTTGGTCTTAGTTATTGTGGATAAAACAGAACAACCACATCATAAGATTTTGTATATTATAGGAAGAACAATGGTAATAATATTATATGGATGTCATTTGATTTGGGGATCTCAAATCATAAAAGCAATTATCAATGTTTTTAAAGGTGATAAAATACGTGACATAAGATCTGATGAAGGAGTTAAAAAAGAATAAATAGGACCTACGGTAGAGTTCCTTCTTTTGGGTATGAAGTAAAATTTTTAATATAAATTATTATTTGACTTTTTTTCAACGATCACTTCTATTTGCCACTTTTTGCAATTTCAATTAAATACGATCACAAACGACCAAGAGGGAGGTTTTTCAACAGAAAAAAAAGGAAATTCTTAACTTTACAAAGGATCACTATCAACGTTCACCGTTAATTTTTATGAAAAAGTGGAATCAGCGGCTTGTAAAAAATTGCTTCTTCAAGGGAGCAAACTAAATGAATTCAGAAGAAGATAACAACCAAAATTCTCATAATGAAAACCACGAAAATACTGAACCTGAAATATCAAAAACAAAAGAAGAATCAGAAAAGAATAATTCTGAAATTTCAAATAATTTACCACCTCTCCCAGACGAAAAGCAAACAACAGATGAAGCTCATGGGAAAAGACATGTCCGAAGGAAAGTAACAATTTGTAGAACAGTTCGAGTTGTAAAATATCACTATGTTCGCAAACCAAAGAAACAAGTAAGTTTATCCAGTATAGATTTACCACAAACATATAACCCCCCACTTAGGAATCGTTCATCTACTGTTAATCCCATAAAACGTTCTGCGAATACAGAACCATGTCTTCAACTCACCAAATCAAAATCCAAATCAGAATTCGATCTTATAGAACTAAACCATGCTATTGACGAAGAGGACAAACGTGTAGAAGCCATCTATCAATTTAATTCTAATCCCAAGAAAAATATCAATAAATTATGTGAATATTATAAAAAGCCTGCCACTCCAGAAAACATTGCTGAACTTCTCCATACTGTACCAGGGCTTTTAGGTGAACAAATTGGGAACTATTTAACCACAGTTGATAATCAAGATATTCTTTTAGCATATCTAAAGCGCTTAGATCTTCACACTGACATTGTAGAAGCCATGCGGCGAGCTCTTAGTAGCACTCTCTATCTTCCAGGGGAATCCCAACGAATTGATCAATTTGTCCAAACGTTCTCCAACTGTTACTTCACAGTTAATCCACACACGTACTCCAACCCCGAGATTCCGTACATATTATCCTTTGCGTTAATTATGCTCAACTCAGATCTTCATAATCCTAATGTTCAACATCGGATGACATGTCAACAATTTATCAACAACATCAAGAACTCCTATAAAATCATGAACGAGGTCTGTGATGAAGACCTAACAACAATGTATGATTCGCTTAAACGAAATCCATTTCATTTTTCGGTGAAGTCGAATTCGTTTTTAGCGATGTCCGCTCCGAAGAACAACGGCACATTAAAACTGAAGACGGACAAAATCTTTTCGAAGTGGAAAAAGTATTATTTTGTTTTAGTGAACTCGTCGTTGTATTTCTTCAAAGATAATTCGCAAGAAAGTAAAGACGACCCTTTGGGATCAATACAGCTGACAGAAGTCGAAATTTTGGAGTCGCATCGAAAGAACGTAGAGTTCATAATCAGAACGGTGGAGGACAAGCAGATGCAGTTCGTGTCCTTCGACAAGAAGAAGACGCCGCAGATAATGAAGGACATAAGGATGGTCTTCTTGAAGGCAAAGAACAAGGACGAGAGGGAGAAATGGATAACGTGGCTAAGGAGGTCAGTGTCGTCTCCAAGCATACAGAGAGAAGAGGCAGCGAAGTAATTTGTTTGTACAAAATGAATAAATTGTTGTGATAAAATTATTTGACATAAAAAATGTTTAAATTTAAATTCCATTTTTTAAATATTTTGCTCGAAATTTCATATAGAATTAGATTCGGTGAAATTGGAATACTTGAAGAATTCATTTTAATCAAGCAATTTTTGAAAGATGTTCATATTTATTAATGAAAAAACAGTTACATTAATTGGTTATGCAGCTTTTTTTTTTTCTACAGATAAAGGTTTACTTATGAATGATGCTAAAGCAAACAATATGTGTGAATATGCTATTGCAGGAGGAAATGAAGAAATCATTGAACATTTAAAGATGAACACAAAATTATTTAATTACTTAGAATATATTTTTTTAAATGTGGAAATTATGAAATACTTTTGTTATGTAGATAAGGAATAAAAGTTTAAGAATAAATGATTACAATGAAACAATAAGAGATGAAAATTTATATTTTGTTAATACTTTATAGAAATACATTCATACATTTGTCACAATCATGCTCAACAGCACTTATATTTCATTATAAAAAAACGTTGTTAAATAACTTCGAAAAAGCTGCTCAAAAGCCATTTTCTTTATACAGTCCGTCCTTAACAAGAAAGATCAAATGTAAAATCAAAGTAAGAAATGTTTCGAATAATTTCACTTCGCGTAAAGAACATTAATATTTACATTTTTATTAGAAGTATGTATGGTAGTCTGTTGCATTTGGATCAGGCACAAACGATTTAACAATTTCCAATAAGTTTCGAAGTCCCAATTCGACTCCATCGTCCAAATTCGCATCATTTATATCATATCCCTCAGTGCGTATATCGAAATGCGAATGCGCAAAGTCAATTAGCCCCAAACGCGGCTCTTTGCTTAAGTCGTCGCCGTCGTATGACATGAAGAGTGAACTTGCATATATTCTAAATCCCGGATTGGCTTCAATGAAGGAGGAGAACACACAATTTATCTTAATAAGCTGTTGAATAAAAGATAACAAATGAGGTGGTGGGATGAAATCTCGCATTTGTTGGATAAATTGTTCTTTGGAAATATAACAGTTTTGTGACTTGGAGGTGTCAAGAATGATCTTTTTGTTTCGTTGGATGAGAATGGAAACTAATCGAATGCCTAAAAAACGGGAAATGGAGATTTCATTCTTACGAATAAGTTTCACACGAAAACCATCGGATGCACCAATTTCCCATTGACGAGTACCAAGTTTAATGTCACAATGACATGGTGACTTGAAGCCAGCATCTAAATCTTCAATAATCATATATGGTAACCCAAGAGAAACGTATATGCCATAAAATTTGGGAAGGATAAGATCCAAAGGTGATTGATGATAAAATTGTAATTTTTCACCTTCATGATGTGAATTTTCTTTTGCCAAACAAACACTATCAGTCATATTGCAAGTACAATGATATATATGATGAGGGCGGTGATTCTCATCATGTATATCATCAATAAATTTGACTTCGAGTTGCTTTGTTTCTGTTTCTGCTTTTTGTTGCATTGAACCATCGACCGTTTATTTCAATTACAACATTTTAATGAATTTCACATCACATGTCAACGAATTTCAAAACGTCCTCCAACAAAACTAATGGAAAATATTCCGAAATTTGCTCTAAATTTCTTATCTAAACTCGAAGATGAAAACTTAAACACACAAGACCCTGTTGATTTCTGCCAAAAACTATTTATTCGAAAACAATATCATCGAATTATTTCATATGTTGATTCTCTTTCAGATCCAAGATCTTTACCAGCAAATTTCCAATTTTGGTTTTTGACATCTCTTTGCAAAGTCTATAAATATAAAGATTGTCAAATATATATTGATTCTTTATGTACTTCACTTCAAGAAGATCCTAAAATTATTTATATCAAAGGTGTTTGTTATCTTAGACAACAAAATTATCAAGCATCCATTTCATGTTTTACAGATTCATTTTTAAAAGATCCATTTTTCCTTCCACCACTTAAAAAATTACTTTCTCATTATCTTATCTCTGAATCCACTTTCAATGATCTTATTTCAAAGATAAAAGCGCCACAAAATCATATTAATTCCCTTAAAGAATATGCATCGCTTTCTTGGTTTTATAATCAAGAAGAAAAAACCGCCTTCGATAGGATTTCAGAACTTTACGCCAAACATCCCACATCACCTCGTGTTATCACTGCTTATGTATCATGTTGTCTTCGTAGTAACAAGCGATCCGATCTCTATGTCATAGCGCAACGTCTTTTTGACAAGAACCATGAAGCTTTATTATCGATATTTGCCATGAGTTGTCACATGATATTAATTGAGCGTTCTGAAGCAGCTCGTTCACTTCTCTTAAAATGTATTCGTCTTTCTCCATCGTTTGCGCCTGCGTGGGTTTGTTATGCAGCCACGCATTGGATGGATGGCGATCCTCGAACAGCACTTAATGTCATACTAATCGCAGCGCATGCGTTTCCAGAAATGGAATTATTGTACATGTGGGCCGGAAGGCTTTATTCTGAATGCGGCGAAAACGCAATGGCGATTGCGCATTTTAATCGCTGTAAGAAAACTGGTTATGTTCTACATGAAATCGGCTGCATATTGTTGAAACAAGGAAAGTACAAAGAGGCCGCGGAGATACTTGAACGAGCTCTGCAGTGCGATGACTGTTGTACTGAGTATGTAATAAATTGCGCAACTGCTCAAAGAAGAAATGGAAATTTGGAAAGAGCAATGGAGTTGTTGGTGGACATAGAGGACAAGGAGCCGGATAATGTTGACGCTGTTTTGAATTTGGGTTTCACGTTGCATTTGATGTTGTTATATGACGAGGCAATTGAGAAATATATTAAAGTGCTGAAGATAAGGCCGGATAACGCATTCGCAGCAACAATGATGGAGGACGCGATGCAAAAAGTTATACAAAATCCTGTGCTGAGTTATGTTAGTGTGGAACCTTTACAGAATTTTGATGATATGTTTGAAAATTGGAAACAAAACAATAAGTAATCTTTGTAAAACATAAGTAATGATATTATTTCCTTTTTATAAACAAAACTAATTAATGCAAATGGATCTATTTTCATTTTTTTTATGAAACATTACACATAATATGTTTTACAGAATTTCGATGATATGTTTGAAAATTGGAAAAAAAATAATAAATAATCTTTGTAAAACATAAGTAATGATATTATTTCCTTTTTATAAACAAAACTAATTAATGCAAATGGATCTATTTTCATTTTTTTTATGAAACATTGCACATAATATGTTTTACATAATTTCGATGATATGTTTGAAAATTGGAAACAAAATTATAAGTAATCTTTGTACAACACAAGTAAATATATTATTTCATTTAAATAAATAAAACTAATAATTGAATAAGAAAACGCAATTGAGTTCATATTGAACAAAACATATCATAAAAATGAAAAAAAAAAATAACATAACTTTTCATTTTTCGATAATTGTCTTAAAACAAAATCTCTTTAATGATATTTTCTGATTTTAAGTGAACTCATATTTCAGCAAAACGTTACATTTAATTTACTCATCACGAAAACCATTTAAAAAATAAATTGAAGTTCATTTTTAATATTTATTTAGATGAACTGAAGTATTTTTCAAAATCATTCAGTTTCTTAGTAAATATTTTCACTGTTGCGACGTTTTCCAAGTTCTTAAATTCACCGAATTTTTCCTCTATCATTTTCACCAAGTTGAGTGCGTTATTTTTCTTAACTTCTTTTGACTTTAACAAGAATATAATTAAATCGGTAATCATTGGCAACAATTTCTCTTTCTTCTTTAATGACTTATTCAACAGCCTTGAAATCAGCATCAAATTAATTTTATCACCGAATACCACAGCCTTTTTAATACTATCGAAGAAGTTTTCATCGTTATGAAACTTTTCGTCACCTTTTAATATAGTATTCAACCAAAACTTTGCCACTTTATCGTTCACTTTTTCGATTATTTTCTTATTAAATATTTTTGAAATTTCGATTATCATTTCATCGCCATATAACTCGAACATTACCAAATTATTTAATTGACTTGGCGGCGCATTTGCGAAATAATTTTTCTTGTTTAAGTTTAATATATATTCCAAGAATCCACGGTTAAATTGTTTAAAGTTTAAGTCCATAAACATGAATCCGATATCCAAGAAATAACTTAAAGTTGAAACAGGTAAATCGATTTTCATTATCGAGTTCGAAAGTCGATGATAAAATATACCGAAATATTCGTCGATTATGTTATCGTCTGTATTTGCTTCTTTTGTCTTTAATATACCAATAAACGCCTTGTTAATTAATGGCGAATCACCTTTCGAGTTCATTAATGCCGTTGATATTTGATCTGGATAAAGAGGTATATAAATGAATATGATCGTGAACAAATAATGTATAGGTTCAATAGTTGTACATGTACCAAACAAATGTTTAATCGCTTTAAAGATAACAGTAATATCTTCTTGACATTCCTTACATAACATTAACAGAATTTGATTCCGATCTGTTGGTAATTCTTTTGGACTTAAGATTTGTTTTACATATTTATAAGCTTCTGTAGTTTCATATGGATTCATTTGTAATAAAACACAAGTCGATATTAATGAAGCAGCATTTAATTCTTTGCTTTTGGTTACTATGTTATATAATGTCATTAATGGCTTTATTTGATTAGCTGATATTAATTTTGTTAATTCACTAAATATTAACTTTTGGGCATATCGAATTACGGCATCTTTCTTAGCTGTTAATTCTAATATATAATCAACTAAATATGATTCAATTCCATTGTTAATAATAATATCGAAGACTTGTTTTGTTAATGCTTTAGTTCGTGTCATTGATTTCCAAAAATCATCGAAACGTTTTGTAGTTAATAACAAATTTTTAGTTAATTTTAATCCGAATTCAGTCAATTCTTCTGGATTTGATATATATTTAGTTGCAGGTATTAATATATCTAATAACTTTAAATGCGTTTGAATTAATTGTTCTTGTCCATTATAGAACTCAATTGAATATTTTAACATACTATCTGCTAAACCAGGAATTTTCTTTAAGAACAAATTTGTTATTTTATCTGTTGATACATCTTCAATAGATATTTGAGGGAATTGTGATTCAATGAACATCTTTAACGCGTTATTAATTCGTGGTGATGTTTTATCACTAATGAAATAACAAAATAATGTAAAGAAATTCATATCTTTAATTGGATTCTCTAATAATATAATTGATATCATATCAGGTAATATTCGATATGCTGATTTCATGATATCAATGAATTGATCAGGATATAATTGGATTAACTTCGAAAAGAATATTGGAGTCATAGGTGAATCATAAGTTGAAGGTAAACGTAATACATTTAATATAGTATCTAATGATGTTTCGAATCGTAATTGTGCTAATATTGTCGATAAAAGTGTATCTGATATTTCTGGATGATCTATTTTAATATCATCTAAACACATCTTTTGACATGTTAATAATATCGATGGGAATGAAGTTATATCTTGACAATTTAATATTTGATTTGATATATTATCAATAGTTTTATATAACATATACATTTTATTTGATATTGTTGGATTTTCTTTAATAATTTTCTCTAATAATGTAATCTCATCATTAATATTATTCGGTTTAATGTTATTAATATTATTAACTGCATTAATTGTCATAGCTTCAAGTGCTTGAATTAATTCTAATGTACAATCTAATGATAATAACCTTTCCATTATTTGATCGAAATATTCAAAGTCTAAATATTGTAATGGCATGAAATGATTTAACTTTGTAAGTTTCGTACATAATAATAATGGTTGTACTGCATATTTACCGGCATCATATAATAAAATAGGATTAATCATACATGCAGTCATATCAAACAAATATACACAGCCCATTTTCTCACCTAATTCAACTGACTCCTTTAACATTCGTGCCGAGAATTTAATTCGTGTTGTCGATATAACACGTGATACATGATTTAATGCTTTACTACGTTCCATTTCTAATGTCATTAATTGTCGTGGCTTTATGATACGTTGTGAATCCTTCTTAATGAATTCTTTAAGTTCATAATCAATTTGTTTAATTAATGCTTGTTCATTTATCTCTAATTCTTTCCAATTTGGATTCTCTTTCTGAAATACTTTCCCTAATTCTTTTAAGATGTCATATGCTAATAGTCGTACTTTAGGATTATTCGGAATATAAAGACAATAATAACATAAACGATATATCTTAAAATATGGAATTTTGGGTTTCCCTTCAGTAGTTTCATTAAAATCGATTTTAGGATTTGCTAATACTTTAATACATGCTTGTAAAAATAATAATATGTTATAAAAAGTATGATCTGTAAATGCTGCACGTGCTCCTACAACAAGCATTTTAGCAAAGTTAGCAGTATGACTTGGTTCTTGTGGTACAAAGAATTGTAAATCAATGTCTTTATCAACAGCAAAGTTAATAAATACTTGTAATAAATCTTTGGGACATTTTTGTTCACGTAAAAATTGATTTATAATTTTGAATGTTTCATTATGATCAACATTATAAAAGATTTCAAGTATAGATGTAATGATCTCTTTATCTTTGGGATCAAGACGTGGTAAGTTTAATACTGCTGAACGTAATACTAATGATAAATAATTGAAATG
The DNA here is from genome assembly GCF_020186115.1 of Histomonas meleagridis. Lineage (NCBI taxonomy): Eukaryota > Parabasalia > Tritrichomonadida > Dientamoebidae > Histomonas > Histomonas meleagridis. The sequence goes on from NW_027150916.1 coordinate 183,092, forward strand.
TAATGATTCCTTAGAATTACCTGATTGAACTATATCTTGAAGAAATCTTTCACATATTAATAACGCTGGTGAAAATTCAATGCCATTATTTAAAAGACGAACTAATGTAGCAAATGATTTGGAATTAATGATCATCGTGTTATTACTTAATAATGAATAAAATGCAAAAGTGGCAATGGCACGCATATTAGGTGAGGTTTTTAAGCCTTTTTTATCAAGCTCAGAGATATAATTAAGAATTGGTTGGTCGGGGTACCCCTTTAACGATAGGGTTTGGTAAACGGCCGCTTCGGTTATCACTAATTCATGTTTGGGATCCATTTCATTATGTACTAATAATGCTAAGATAGTAACAACTATGATCGTGGCTGCATCTTCATCTGTAATAAGTGGCCACTTTATATATTTAATGAAATTTAAGAATGGTTCATCAACCGGAATTTGTTCACGCCATCTTTGATCAGTGTTTTGTTGTATCCAACCCGCTACAATGATTGCAATTTGAACTTCATTATTCATGGAAATAATTAAAGAATCTACAGCATATTTGAAAACAGATAAAACTACTTCGGTTGTGTTAGAACTGTCATTAGGAACTTCTAAGATTAATGTGTAATAAAGATTTAATACATTTTGTATATTTGATGTAAGATGAAGAATTGCTTTACTTCCAAAAAACTTTATCACGTGTGATAAAAATACAAATCGATGAGCTGGATGATCTGTTATATTATTGATAGCATTTGAATAAAGTTGACAAATATCAATAGCATCAGTTGGCGAAAATTTGTAATACATAAGCACGAGGAAATCAAGGTAATCATCAACTTTTTCTCCTGCTTGTGTTTCAAAGAAATCAATTTGAAGTTCTTCTTGTTTAACAAAATTTGTAAAAAGCTTAGCAATACGACTTAATATTTGGGGTTCAAACTCATTCGAAACTATCCTGCTTTGGTTCGAAGTATCAATATCTGAATTCACGGGATTTGACATATAACTTTATGCTGTTGTTAAAGGATATTTGACATTGTCTTCAATTTTGAATGGATAATGTGGTTTGATTCAAAATCAAAAAGTGGTATTTGGCGAACGTTAAAAATATTTCATGAAAATGAATTCAACCGCAGAACATGAAGATGATCGATGGTTCCAAAAATTACAATGGAAAAATCTCATTTGTGCAATAGTCCTTGTTGTTGCTTGGGGATGTCTTATGTTTTTTGAGCCATTAGAAACTTTTATACCTTTTTCAGATTCACTATCAAGTTTCCCATACATTTATAGTGGTTTCTTTGATGATTTAATATATAGTATTGGTTGCCTCCTGGTCGTTTGGGTATTCTTTTTTATTCTTTATAAACTTCAAAGTTGGAAAAAATATGATAAATATTTCAGAACTTTCTCTCTTGTTGCAATATTTTGGGGACATATTATCTCGTTTGGGTTTACTAATATTTTCGTTGTTTTGATGAATACATTCTTCGGTCGTCCAAAACCAGATTATTTTGCTCGTTGCGGTAAAGATGTTTCTCCATCAGAATGTACTATTTTATCTAAGACAGAACTTAGTGATGAATTAAAATCATTTCCATCTGTTTATTCAGCAACATCGGTTTCATCATTTCTTTTCTTAACTTTATTCATGCAGAAAATGATTAAGAGAAGACCAATTTACATCAACTGTTTATGTATTGTTCCACTTTCCTTAGGAATTCTCACCGGTTGCTTAAACATTCGACAATATAAATTCCATACAGATGATGTTGTTGGTGGTTTCGTAATTGGATCATTATGCACACTCTTCATTTTCAAAGGATCTGTTAAGCACATTTTCCCTCGTATTAAGGAAGAGAAAAGCGATGTAATGTGATTGTTTGTGAGTTAATAAAAACTATTATTTGTTTTTATATTAATGGAATTGTTTTAAGTAAAAGTTTGAACAAAGTGAAATAATTCATGACGTGACTAGATTTGAAAGCACAATCACCAATGGTCAATTTGTTATGTATTGTCTTCTTTCTCGGAATCCACTTGTCTCATTTTGTAAATTTCTCCTAAATCAAAATGAATCCAGAAAACATAAATTTATTACCCTTTATTCTCAAGATATTAATTAAGATTCGTAGTGACACCATTATAATTATAGTTCAACAACAAATCCTTTTAATCCTCTTTGATATCAGAACAGCATCTTATCCTTAAGCAAAAAGTGTCGCGAAATTTGTGAATTCAATGCTTTACTTCTTTGACACACAAACATTATTCGAGAACAACATAAGAATAAAGCTAATTAAGAAATTGTTCAACGTTTCCAATTTCTTTAAAGGGCCTACTTTGCTCAGATGATCATTTTTCTTTTAATTCTTCTTAAATCACATAGAGCATGCATAGCATAACACTTATAATTGTGCAAATTGGATGATAGCAATGCTACATCTTTTATTTCGTAATGATTACATTGAAGCTATTGGTACTTGTTTAGAACAATTAAGAAATGGAATGCGATTTGCTTATAAAACAATAAATGCAACAACTGAAGGTGTGACACCCGAACAATGTGGTTATTTGTCAAAAGAAGGAATAGTTACTAATTATGTTGATTTACTTCTTTGTGATGATTGGTATATTTAAAAATATGATAAAAGAGATAATTTTGATTGTAAAGAAATTAGGTTTTTTGCAAAAAATGTTTTCTTAGAATGGAGCCGAATGCAAAAATCTGAAAATTCAGATTGGTTAAGCTAGGAGCTGATTAACGTACGAAGAGACGTTAAGTCACTTCAACTTGCATGTGTCATTTTTTTGGAAAGTGACATTTTTTTACGAACAGGATAAGTCATTTTAATAAATTTATGTGAGTTATCAACAAAAAGTCAAATAATCAAGACGAATGGGAAACAATAAAATCAATAAAAGATATTATTTTTAATTTAGATAAAGAAAATATTTTTCTAGCAGCAAATTCTATATTCAACGAATTTTATGAAGAACATCCATTATCATTTGACATTATTGTAAGTGAAATAATATATTCATTATTCACCATACGATTAACTGATTCTGATATGTACCTAAACTTTTTAAAAGAAGTTGATAAAATAGAAGAAAATAAAAAAAGCGATTTAAGAATATTTAAAATATTTGCAAATTTTCTTATTTGCAAATCTAGACATGAAGCATATTATCTTCTTATAAAAATGATCGATAATAATTGTATTGATATAGATATTGTTAGCAAAATAGATTCATTCTATTTCATTCATTATAAAAATTTTTTCGATGAAGTCAATAATATTGATGAACTTAAAAATAACAAATGGGAACTTCACAAAAAACTGATTGAAGAAGGAGTTAATCCAAATGAAATTGCGAAAATAATTCGAAATGATGATATAGAAAAACTTCAAGAAATATCATCACAAACAAATTTTGATTTTAATCAAAAAATTAAAGAATCACTTTATGAAAGATGTTCATTCATTAACAATTGGAATGTTACGTTAATTGATTATGCAGCATTTTTTTCATCAGTTAAATGTTTTAAATATTTACTTCTGAATGGTGCGAAAGTAGAAAATACAGGGAAATATGCAGTTGCAGGTGGAAATGAAGAAATCATTTATGTGAACAAAATCTTTCATCATTTAAATATGCATGTGAAACAGCAATTAAGTTTCATCGCAATGAAATTTTTAAATATATTTATGAAAATAAAATTTATAAAATAGAAAATTTAGGTGCAAAATGTCTTCTACATCATAATTATGAATTATTTACATATTTACTTGGAGAAGGAATGAAAATTAGCAATTTAATTATTAATGAAGCAGCTAAAATTGGAAATATATTTCTTGTTGAATATTATCTTAAAGAAAATCAACTTCCTAAAGATATATTAGTTTTCTCATCTAAGTCAGGAAATATTGAACTTGTTAAATATATTTTAGATCAAGAAGGAATTGATATTAATGCTAAAAATATTCATTTGTTTTATTTAAAATTTATTTTAATAATTTAAAATTTAATCGATTTTTTTGGAAATTGCTTAAAATATTTAGAACAGCACTTATGCTCGCATCTGAATATGGTCATACAGAAACTGTTAAATTGCTTCTTGAACAAGAAGGAATTGATATTAATGCTAAAGATATTTGTTTGTTTTATATGAAATTTGTTTTAATAATTTGATATTTCAAAATAATATTTGGAAATTATTTAAAATATTTTATACAGCACTTATTTTGGCATCTTGGATGGGTCATACAGAAACTGTTAAATTGCTTCTTGCACAAAAGGGTATTGACATTAATGCTCAAGATATTTGTTTGTTTTATTTGATATTTATTTTGATAATTTGGAAGCTCATTATAACATTTGGAAACTATTTATAATATTTGAAACAGCACTTGATTATGCAGAAGAGGATATTCATATGGAAATAGTTCAATTACTTTTAGAGCAAAAAGGAATGCATGGTATCGATATTGGTGATTAAGATAAAATGAAATAAATTGGATATCTCTAAGACAACAATCAAAATAAAGCAATCGAGAGATATTGGAAATATAATAATAAAAATTTCATTTTTAGCAATAATCTTATTTAATTTATTATTTATAAAATGAACATATATGTGAATTGGAATAAATCTCTATTTTGAAAAATAATATTAACAAAGTACTGAAAAGTTTTAAGTCAGGTATGAAATGTCAAAAATCTCTTCTATGTTTCACTAAATGAATAATACTTAATTCAAATTGTATTAAATGAAATGTTTTCGAATGTATATTCTTAGATTTCGGTGAAATAAGTTCCATCGAAACTTGTTAACTTATTATATCCATAGAATAAATACTTACCAAAATGTTTAAATTTTACTTTTTGTAAGTTGAAACAATTATTAAATGTTTCTTTACCTAATGGTTGTGTTGAATTTGGTAATTTAATCGATTTTAATGAAATGCATTCATAAAATACTAAATAACCAATAATTATTTCAAGTGTAATTTCTTCTAATTTATCACATCTTACAAATGCATATTCATTAATTACTGTCTTTAAATCAGGAAGTATAATGTTAATAAATGCATAACACTTCAGAAACCTATATTTCAAAATTGTCTTCATTACTTAATGAAATAGTCTTTAATAATGAACAACTATAAAATGAGTGTTCTTCAAAATCTTTAACGGAATCAGGCAATATTATACTACTTAAAGTAGTACAATAATCATATTTTTCAATTGCTTTAATCAAGTTCCTTAATGTAAAACTCTTCAAATGAGTACTCATGTTTACTGTAATTAAACTAGGAATTATAACATTTGCTAATATAAATGATCATTTAGAATTCAAAAAAATCGGTTTAATTGCTAAAACGATTTTTTGGCCAAACCGAAAAGTGTCAAGACAACCCCCTTTTCCTGATGGAAACCACACATAATTCAGTTATAACATCAATTGATTCCGATGAATATGGTCATCACTTTGCTGTGTCTACAAATTCATGTTCAATATCAATATTTAATTCACAAAATCTTCAAAAAATCTCAGATATTTTAAATCTTGATTCCACTCCATATTCAATTGACTATTCACAAGATGCATATGGCCCAATTCTTGCATGCGGTTTTGCAGATGGCACCGTTCGTCTTTATCAAGCAAATCGTGAAATTCAAAGATTTGAACCTCAAAGAGGCGCTATTCTTTCTGTTGCATTCCATCCTTCGAAATGTATTGTTGCAGCTGCTTCTCTTTGTGGAACATTTGCAGTTTATACAAGAGTTGATAATAAATGGAAATCAATTGTCGTACCTGCATCACCTCTTGGTTTAAGTGCTATCACTTGGGGATCTGATTTGGATACTCTTCATACGTTAATCCTTGGAGGAGTTGATGGAGTTATTCGAGTTTTCAAATCAGCAGGTTCAGATTGGGAATTTACATGTTCTGCTCAGGTACACAATGGATGGGTTCGCCAATTGTCCACTCCAAAGATATCACAAATTGGTATCCAAAAGGTTGCAACATGTGGCGATGATAATGTTGCTTCCATTCTCAAGATAAATGGAAACAATATAGAGACAACATTTTTAAGCCTCGATTCCCCAGCTGAAGGCATTGCTTTTGCAATGGTAGATAAAGTTATTGTTATGAGTCACAAAAATGGTTCAACTACAACATGGTCCGAAAAGGACGGTTGCAACTGGGAACTATCTAAAAACAACTAATATGATTTTTAAACACTCTATTTATCTACATATTCATTAGTTTTCTTTAAAAATGATGATAAGGGCACCCCATGTATCGTTCGCGGTTATCCATGATTAAATTTTTCTTTCATTAAAAATGGAAAATTAAATAAACTTTTTTTTAAATGTGTAAAATTGATAATGCAAACGAACGGCGATGCATTGTTTAACTTTGATGCATCTTGAGTTTCAATCCGGATTTATCAACGAAATAAAGTGACATTAACGTGCTTTCCATTTTTGGAAGCGATCGTTTTCAATTCAAATCTTGATATTGAATTTAAAAAAATTCGACAAAAAATATAAATATTTCGTTTTGTATCATGTAACATGGAAAGATTTATAATAATTTTATTATACATTATATATATTTTATTATAACAAATTCTTATAAAAATTCATTAGAAAGTTTTGATTGTGATATTCATGAATCTAATCTGATTGATTTTGAATTTCTGCATTTACTTGAGCAGCATCTATATGCAGCACCATCAGGGTAACTTGGTGGAAAATAAACTTTCATTAACGATTGACATTTCGGACATATTTGGCTTTGGTGGATATCAGTAATGATTCCCTGCTCAGAGGCCCATTTGATGAAGCTTTTGTCATTTAATTTTAACACTTGCTTAATGGTTTCGAATTGCAATTGCAACATTAAAAAAAAAGATTTCAAGGATTTTCAGGGTGCCCTGAAAAATGGTAAACCGAAGACAATGGGAACAGAAGAGATTCTCAAAGTCGTTAAAAATATTATATCTCCAAATCCCAAAATTTGTCTCAATGCTATTACAAAAGTACCTGAAGTCAGTAAGAAACTTGGCGTTAAACGAACCATTTACGAATTCATCCCATATATAATTGAAAACTCCACAAAAACTGTTGAGTATTCTGAGAAAATGTTAAAATATATATCATTGATTGATTTTACTGAATATACAACTGATGATTTAGAGTCTCTCTTATTCAAAATCAAGTTCTTTGTTGAGAACACATCTAAACCTCTTAAAGATTCATTTCAAAAGTGTTTAGCAGAAATTCTTAAAAACAGAACACCTGATGAAAAAAATCATATTCTTCATACAATTATATCAGATTTCTTTGATGACACATGGGAGATCAATATCATTATGGGTCTTTGTCTTCTTTATAATTTTAGTCATGACATGACAAAAGAAAATTTCAATAAATTAATTCTCGTTGTCAAAGAATATATTCATACGCAAAACGATATTTATTATCCTGTATACATTGACTTTATGAAGGTATGTGAGGATAACATTGATTTACTTAATCCTGACATTTTGAAACCGATTTATTCTCAAGTCATACGAGAATTTTTTAGTGTTGATTCCAACTCTGTTATCTGTGCTATTCCCGAATTCATTGCCAAATTTTCGCAGAACACCACATTTTTAGAAACATCACTTCGTTATTGTCAACAATTTCTTAACTCATCCAATTTTCGTTTTAATTGTTCTGCTCTCAAAACGTTTTCTCTCTATTTAAAATATCCAAATCCACCCACAGACAACATATTAACATTAATAAACACAATGTTATCCAATAACAAAGACGAAGAAATTCGTGTTTCTGCAACAGAACAACTTCAATATTTTTCTAATTTACAAAATGTTAATATTGACGAACTCAGGAAATTATTTGATAAATTGATATACGATCGGAATTATAATTGTCGAACATTAATAGCGAGTTATCTTCCGTCGTTTGTTAATTTACTTGGAATGGAATATGTTACTAATGGAATATGCACATTAATTTCGGACGAATCTCAACAAGTTCGAATGGCGGCAATACAGTCATCAAAGACTTCAAACATTTCATGTGAAACAGCAATTATTCGTAACTTAAGATCAAATTATGGATGGAGAGAGAAACAAAATCTCGTGCATTCTTTAGAAGCGTTTGGGAATGTAACTGTTCTAAACTCTATTGTAAGGTTATTGTTACTTGATGACGCTTATGCTGTTCGATTAGAAATGGTGAATTATCTTCCTGCTTTAATAAAGAAAAATGGAAACCAATGGAAAGAAGATGTCATTTTCCCAATAATTGGATCAATCGCATGCTCTGATGAATATGAAATTAGACAAACTGCAATTATGGCGATAATTAAAATCGAATGTTATGATGATAAAGGATTGAACATCATTAATCAGGCGGCAAATGATAAAGTCCCAAACGTGAGATTAATATTAGCAAAATATTTGCCAAGAAAATTTAATGATATCATTGATAAGTTGAAAAATGACATTGACCCTGACGTAAGAGAATATGCTTTAAAAGAAAATAATATAATATTATAATAAATAAACATTTCGAAAGTTTCGATAATTGAAAAATTTTTTTGATGAAATGTTACGTGAAATCGGTATCGGTTTGTAACCGTTGGAATGAAGTCATTCTTCAAATGCAAAAAGTATTTCAGCCAATTAATTCCATTATTGAGCCTTCTTTTTGGCACACCTTAGCACAGAAAAAGATTAATGATAAGATGCTGGATGAAACACCATTTGGTGTTTCTGCATTCTTTCAAGCAGGAAAATATGCAAGTGTTTCTTCTTATGCATTTGTAAATCAAGACTCATTTTCTCAAGAAAAAAGTAACTCAACAGCAACTCATTTCTTGCAATATACTGCTTCTTTCCCTCTTCAAATTCATCTTTTGAATACAAAAAATACATTTCAGTCATTAGATAGAACTTCAATTCTAAAATCTCTTGGAAGTTCAATATATGACTCAATTGCTTCTAAGCAATGGCTTGAAAATCCATCGTTATTATTACAATCTGCTTTAACAATTTTTGGAGACCTTAAAAAATGGCATTTTATTTATTGCTTTGCATTCCCAACACCATCTATTGGCGGAATTAGTTTATCTGATTCAGCTGAATTTACAGATGAGATTTCAGAATTTCCAAATTGGTTATTTGCTCTCAATAATGAAGGAAAAGTGATTCCCCTTAAAGAAGCAACCGGAGAATCGACGTTTGTTATCATAGATCCATCAACAAGTGATCTTCTTGGTTGGCCAGCTCAAATCGCATCATATGCAATTTCTCAAACGTATAATGTACAACAATTCAAACTCATTAGGCTCAACTACAAACCGATGAAATTCACTGTTAATGTCACTGAACATTTATCTCCTGAAACGAAATTTATTGGATGGAAACTTAACAACAAAAAACCATTCTTTGTTGATTTATCATCAACAATGGACCCAATGGCACTCTTTACGTCTGCTTCAACTTTGAATCTTCGTCTAATGAAATGGAGAATGGCTCCTCAGCTTGATGTAGATAAGATTCAAAAGCAAAAAGTATTACTAATTGGATGTGGTACTCTTGGGTGTAATGTTGCTCGAGATCTTCTTGGTTGGGGTGTTCGTAATTTTTCATTAATTGATTATGGTAAAGTATCATTCTCAAACCCACCAAGACAGCCATTGTTTTGCTTCGAAGATTGCCTTAACGGCGGGAAACAAAAGTCTCTAGCTGCTGCAGAAGAACTTAAGAGAATTTGCCCTGATGTAACCGCAGAACACTTTGAAATCGAGATCCCCATGCCGGGGCACCCCTGCATGGGACCCGAAAGCTCAGAAAAATTGAAAGCCACAATTGACAAGCTTGATTCACTTATTCAGAAAAACGATGTCACTTTTCTTTTAACAGACACAAGAGAAAGCAGATGGCTTCCAACAGTAATATGTGCAGCAAGAGGAAAGCTTTGCATTTCAATAGCTTTAGGATATGACTCATTTTCTGTTGTACGATCAGGTAGTCGTCATGTCGGATGTTATTTCTGTAATGATGTAATTGCACCTGTTGATACAATGAGCAATCGTACACTGGACATGCAGTGCACAGTTACTCGTCCAGGAATTGCACCACTTGCATCATCAATAGGTGTTGAATTATGGGCAGCAATAACACAACATAAAGATGGAAAGGATGCTCACGGAGATGGGGAATCAATTCTTGGACAAGTTCCACATCAAATTCTTGGCTTCTTAAATAATTGGCAAATAATGCCATTGCAAGGAGAAAGGTTCACACATTGCGTTGGATGTTCAGATCCTATTATCCAAGGGTATTTGAATGATGGGTCCAAGTTTATCGAGCGTGCAATCAATGAACCTGATTTTCTTGAAAATGTATCTGGAATTACCGCCATGAAAGCATCACTAGTTGATGAAGAATGTGAATGGGATGACGATATATAACTTTTCGTCGTATTTTTTTTTTGTAGGGAAGTTAAGTGACCAAAGACTCAATTTTACCAAAAACAAAATTTCTTCACTAAAAATTCAGAAAAACTGTTAGATTGCAAATTTTCTACTCAAAACGTCCGGAGGGTTTTTACGACGAAACTTTTTGACGTATAAATTGAGTGCTTCTATGAATATTCACAATGTTTATAACAGATTGAATCCATTAAAATTTTAATAGTTTATTGCAAATATCCCATTCAAAAGTTAAATCGGAACCTGTAAAGAGAATGTGCCTTCTTTTAAATGCTACAATTAACCTTGGAGATGTATACCATATAATAAATCCTACAGAGTACCCTCCAACACAATATTTTTGCGGAAGACCTTTAAATATTCCAGAGGATTGTGATGATCCAGAAAATTTGGAATCAAACGAAAATCATAAGGTTGTTTATGTAAATGAAATTTTCGAAGATCAACATGGTAATCAATTTCGTGTTATTGATGTTATAGGAAATGGTACATTTTCATATGTTTTTAAATGTCAAATGCTAAACAGAAACAATGTTTTCACAGCTTTAAAGATCATAAAAAATTTGCCTCAATACAGAGCTACAGGTATTACCGAAATAATGATTCTTAAACATCTTGCAACATCTCCATTTCATCCTGGCAAAAAACACATTGTTATTCCAATTTCGACATTTGAAGTCGAAAAGCATGTCTGTATAGTTATGCCTCTTTTATCCAGATCCCTTTTTGAAGGGATTTGTCAAAATCAATCTGTATTTGATCTTTTAAAATCAATCAGAAATATAATGTCGCAACTTCTTGAAGCGCTTTCCTTTATCCATTCGCGTGGTGTTATTCATTGTGACGTCAAACCAGACAACATTTTATATCTTAATGAAAATTCAGATGAAATTAGTCTTATTGATTTTGGTTCTGCAAGCACATCTGTACGAGGACAAGGCCAGTGCATACAATCGCGCTTCTACCGAAGCCCAGAAGTTATTATGGGCCTCGAGTACAATATGAAGATCGACATTTGGAGCGCGGGATGTATTGCAGCAGAGCTCTTTTTAGATTTTGCGATCTTTGCAAGTGAAAATGAAAGTGATTCTATCCATTCAATGGTAGCTTTGCTTGGCGAAATTCCATGTTATTTAATCTCATCTTCTCCAAACTGGTGGAAATATTTTGACGTGAAACCGCATGGGTTTGTGACGAAAATCGACCCTAAGCAAGTGTTGCTTCAAAATCATTTGTATCATTCGATTTTTCAACAGTTAAACTTGTTCAAATTGGATCAAATCATTATGTCGCATCGTAAAATTACAACAGATGAAGAATTGAAAGCGGTTTCTTGTTTCAATGATTTTGTGCACTCTCTGCTACAGTTTGACCATTCAAAAAGGCCATCGGCAAATGAGGCACTCCGGCACCCGTTTATAACCGGTTATACGGCGGTTGATATCGAAAACTATGGGTTTGACCCACTCGTAGGAGATTTTATGAAGTTGAGGAAAGCAAATGGGCTGAAATCATTTCATATGTCGTTGGATAATTCAATTCCATCAACTGAGTTCTTATCTATGATTTAACACATTAATAATTTTGTTTATGTAAAAATTCATAATTTGATTTGCTTATGTGTAATGAGAAAAAGATATGATAACAACTGAGTATTAAAAGAAATAAACTTAAAATTTTATTAAATTCAATTAGATGGCTTTGCTATTGTGGAGTAAGGCTAGACATTAGTTGGTAAGGGTATTGGAATGTAAATTTTTTATATACAATATCAGTTTTTGATATTTAAAACTTTTTAATTTTTTTTAAATATTCACTTTCAATTAAAAATAATATTAATTAAACATTTCTGCAAAATAATATGTGAAGAGAGATAAAAACAATTTTTTATTAAAATATAATATCACAGTATTTAGTCATATAGGGATTCACTTTCTAATATGTTTTTGAACACTCCATCCATTCTTCTCTTCTTTCTTATATAAATTAACAGTACGACTACAACTACTGCAGCAACCACTGCTGCCACCACAGAGCAGACGATGATTATTGTTGTTTTATTATTATTTCCCGTATCTCCTTGAACGAACATATCCGAATAAAAACTAAAGAGCGAATAGTAACCCGAAAGAGAATAATAATAAGACAAAGATTCTGTTTGTACATAAGTTGGATTAGATTCGATCATCGTCGAAACGAAAGAATTCGTTAATGTTGTATATAAAAAAGCGGATTCTGTTAATGAATAAACACATGTTAATGTGAACGAATGTGATAATCCGCCAATATCAAAGGTATATGTATTTGATTGTGTGAATGTAAGCGTTGCCATTTGTATACATCCTTCAGTTGTTTCACCTTTAATTACATTTAATGAACCGAAAGTGTTACCTTGATATGATTGGAATGTCATTACTGATGTTTTTACTTCAGCAAATGTTTGTTGTCCAATACTTGGCTCTGTGTTACCTTGGAAATAAATACATTTCAAATTAAAGCAATGAGAAAATGCAAAATTTCCAATTGTTTCAACATTTTTCCCAATAGAAACAGTTTCCAATCCAGAGCAATCACGAAATACACCGAATTCAATTGTGATAACATTTTCGCTAAGATAAATTTCCTTTAAACTTGTACACGAAAAAAATGCGGAATATTCGATTTTCGTTACTAATTTCGGAATAGTAAAATTAGTTAATGCATAACATTCATAGAATGCTTCAGAACCAATCGACTCAATGTTTTCACCAATAATAATTTTTGTTAAACTATAACAATATTCGAACATCGAATATTCGATTCTTTTAAGTGAATTAGGAAATGTAATATTTGTTAACATCGAACAAAAACAAAATGAAGAATGACCAATTTGTTCGACATTATCTCCAATAATAATTGTCATTAATCCATGACATGATTCGAATGAATTCGATCCAATAACTTTAACTGAGTTTGGTATAACAATTGATGTTAATTGATAACATCCTTTGAATGTAAGATTACCAATTGTTTTAACATTTTCTCCCATATTAATATATTGTAAGTTACTACAAGAGGAAAAAACATTATTTCCAATTGTCGTTACTGAGTTTGGAATTGTTATATTTAATAATTGATCACATGAATCAAATGCACCATCACAAATTGTTTTAACATTTTCACCAATAATAACATTTTCGATTGTTAAACAAAAATAAAATGAATACATATCAATAGATATAACTGTTGATGGGATTACAATTGTTTTATTTGTAATTCCACATGGACAACAAACAACATTAGTTATTTGTTTGTTATAAATTATTCCATCATTATTATGATTTGTAAAATATTTATTGTTCTCTAATATTTTTATGGATTGAAGAGATTTACATAAATGAAATGCATATAATCCAATTGTTGATAAACTATCGCCAATATTAACATTAGATAAAAGAGAACATCTTTCAAATATATATGTTCCAATTGATATTACTTTATTTGGAATTGTTATACTTGTTAATAAAGAACAATCGCCAAATGCATGTGTACCAATTGTTTTAACATTTTCACCAATTGTTATTGCTTTTAACCCAGAACACAAAGAAAATCCCCAATTTCCAATACTTATTACTGAATTTGGGATTGTTACATTTGTTAAATTTCGACATTCATAAAATGAATAAAGTGAAATATTAACAACATTATCATTAATGATTAGTGATGATAATTTATAACAATAACCAAATGCAAACGTCCCAATGGATGTAACTTTGGATGGAATTGTCATGTTTCGTAATTCATAACATCGAAGAAAAACTCCAGAATTAATTTTTTCGATGTTTTCACTAAGAATAATTGTTTCTAAAAGTTTACAACCATTAAATGAATAATCATTAAGTTCTTTGACAGAATTTGGAAGTTTAATTTTTGTTAATTTGGTACAGCGATAAAATGCACAAATGCCTATTGTTAAAATATTTTCTCCTAAATTAACATTTGTCAAAGAGCATGAATCAAATGCATATGAACCGATATTTGTGACTTGATTTGATACTGTAACATTTGTTAATTGAGTGCAGAAATAAAAAGATCCTTCTCCAATTGATGTAATTGTACCTGTAATAATAACAGAAAGAAGTAAATTCCATTGTGCAAATGCTCTTTGGTCAATGGTAGTTATTCCTCCTTCAATTATGAGACTTTTTGTTAAATTTTTATATGTATTCCTAGTTGAGAATTCATCTGCACTTGTTATAGTAAGCGTTTGAGTTTCTTTGTCAAATGTTTGAATTGAGTGGTGAAAATATGTTGTAAAAAGCATGAGAGCAAGGAAGAAGTGCATTTTTTAACGAGTAAGTGTATCGTTTTCTTTTCAATACTTGTCGTTTGAAATTTGTGAGCAAGCTAAACCGCCATATTTTAAAGTTTACGCAAATTTGATAAGCTAAGTCCGTTAATCGAGAAGCCATATCGTTTTGATTAAACTATACAAAAATCAAAGAGAAATTTCTCCAGCTTTGTGAAAAAGGAATCCAAACCAAATACTCCCTTAGCTCAGGTCAAAAAACAAAAAATGTTCGGATTTATATTGTTTAGAAACCATAAAGTGTTCTGCCTTGACGTTTAAGTGCATAGACAACGTCCATTGCTGTAACTGTTTTCCTTCTTGCATGTTCTGTATATGTAACTGAGTCGCGAATGACATTTTCAAGGAAGTGACGAAGAACACCACGGATTTCTTCATAGATATCACCACTGATACGCTTGACACCACCTCGACGAGCTAATCTTCTGATAGCTGGCTTTGTAATACCTTGAATGTTTTCACGCATAACCTTCCTATGACGCTTAGCACCTCCCTTACCGAGACCTTTACCACCTTTTCCTCTACCAGACATTTATAAAACTGATGTCGGCGGGCTCTTTGTATTACACGATAGAAGAAAATCCGCCCATTCAATTTTTTCGATTGTTCATTCAAAAATGACTGACTCGTATCGTCAAAATAAAAAGGCGCCAAAAGAAGCGGGCTTAAAATGGCGGGGAAAATATCATATTTATTTAATGGCTCGTACAAAACAAACAGCTCGTAAATCTACTGGTGGTAAGACTCCACGTAAATCACTCGGTGCTAAGGCAGCTCGTAAATCAACACCAGTTGTTGATTCACAAGGTGCTAAGAAGCAACATCGTTTCAGACCAGGTACAGTTGCTCTTCGTGAAATCCGTAAATATCAAAAGAGTACAGATCTTTTAATCCGTAAGCTTCCATTCCAACGTCTTGTTCGTGAAATTGCATCAGGGTTCCGTGGTGATCTTCGTTTCCAATCATCAGCTATTGCAGCCCTTCAAGAAGCATCTGAAGCTTATCTTGTTGGTCTCTTTGAAGATACAAACCTTTGCGCTATTCATGCAAATCGTGTTACAATTATGGAACGTGATGTTCAACTTGCACAAAGAATTCGTGGTGAACGTAACTAATAAATTTATTAAAAATTCAAATGCATCAATGAAAATAAGTTTTTATTCTTAAGAAATAAATTTTTCTTCTTTAAAGTCATCTGCGAATGGGTCTTCAGCAATAGACGATATATTTGATCCAGCCGCAAATATATTTGTTTTTTGATCTTCTTTTTCAGTTAATTCTGAGGATTCATAAATATCTTCTTTTTGGTTTCTTTTTCGAATTATTATTGTAACAATTACGATAACAATAATAATAATTACTATGATAATACAAATAATAATTATGATAATTAATGTCATTTTATTGTTATCTTTGTTTTGTTTTGAATCAATAAAAAATATCGTATAAAAATTAGAATAATATTTATAATAAGTAGAATAAACAATGATTGAATAATCATAATATATAAATATTGTTTCACTATAAATGTTTGATGAATTTATCATAAATAAAGAATATGATTTAGACTGGAAAAGATAAAATGTTAAAGAATAAGAAAAAGATAAAGTATTTGTTAATAAATAAGTGAAAGATAAAGTTAAATCACTTATTAAAGAATTTGAAATATTTAATGCATTTGACTTCTTAAATGTATTTGTAAAAGCATTTGATTTAGTGTATGTATTTGAATTAGTGAATGAATTTGTAAATGTATTTGTTGGGAGGAGACCTTGTGAACATCCGTCAATTGGGATTCCTTTTGATACATTAAGTGTTCCGAACATTGTTCCTTCATATAAATATGATGTCATGATATAATTTGTTCCAATATTATTAAATGCATTTGAACTTATATTTGGTGATTCATAACCTAAAAAATAAATACATTTTAAATTATGACAATTTTGGAAAGCTGAACTTCCAATATAAGCAACTGAATTTGGAATTATTATATTATCTAATGATAAACAATAAAAAAAAGAAGAACTTCCAATTGAAATAACTGAATTTGGAATAATAACGTTAAATAAATTTAAACAATTATAAAATGAATAATCGCTTAGAGTTATAACAGAATTTGGTATTTCAAACGTATCATTTTGTTCCTGTTGGATAAAAAATAATAGTGGAATAATTTTTATTATATAGAACTCCATTTTTAGAAGAATAATTCATGTTTTCATTAGAAACATTAATAAATTGAAGTTTTGAACACCCAACAAAAATACTAGACCCTAATGACGTAACTGATTTAGGAATTGTAATATTAATTAAAGAATTGCACGACATAAATGCACCAATTCCAATTGTTTTTACATTATTGCCAATAAAAACTGCTTCAATACTAGTGCATGAAGAGAATGCATAATTTTCAATATTTATGGTTGAATCTGGAATTAAAATATTATTTAATGAGCCACATGATTGAAATGCATTTAATCTAATTTCTTTTACATTGCTTCCAATAACCACATTTTCTAATATAAAACAATTTGCAAATGAAAAAATACCAATTATATTAATCGAATTTCCGATTTGAACTGAAATTAATGAATCCCAGCCATAGAATGCATTTAAACCAATTTCAGTGAATTCTTGAATATTATCTTCAATTATAATATATTGTGTTACATTTTTATATGAATTTCGTTCATTGTACTCATCCAAAGTTGTAATAGTAAATGTTAAAGCTGCTGAATTATATGCTTCAAGTAAATGTTTCAAAAATAAAATGAATAATAAAAATAAAATTTTGGAATTATATTGTTTTATGTTATAAATATTTCGAAAATTAATATTTTTTAAATTAATTTTAATTTTATAATCAGATTTATTAATAGAAATGATATTTAATATATTTTGATGAACAAAATTACATATAAATGTTAAATATTTCAACAAAAAACTATACATTAAATATAATTTACAAAATATTTACATTGCTTAATAACAAAAGAAAGCATATAAACATAAAATGTCCTTTCTTTGAATGATACCAAATAAGAAATCATAAGTAATGATAATGAATAAATTGAATAAATTTCAAAAATATTGCAATTCATATCTGTAAAATAACAACCTTAAAATCGGTTGCATTCAATCATTTGCCGATTTGAATACTTGTGACCATTTTGATGATCAACGAGCATTCAAAAAACCGCTGCAATGTGGGCGCTGGCTGCTGGTTTCCTAGGTGAAGATACTTTTCATGTTCAAAAAAATATAGGTATTCAGAAAAAAGGGCCAAATGCCTTTATGGATTTCTCACTTTATGACATTGTTTTCATCTTATAAAAAATTATTGAAAGATCAAACTCCAATGAAAATATTCGAGTTATCCTCATGAAATTTTAACGACGTTCAGAGCGTATGAAAAGTGATAGGAAAATGCAAATTCTCTTCCGATTTACATAAATCTTGCTCGCAAGATCTGCTTTTGACATGCAAAAATTTTGGGTCACTAATTTTAAACTATTATATATCTAAATATTATACCATCGGGAAAAATGTTTAAACATTTTCAGAATCACAAAAAATCAAAATTTGATATAAATTCTGCCAAGTCAATAAATACATAATGTTGCTCATTTAGTGTAATATCCAGTAATATCATTAAAGAATATGCAAAAATATCAGTGGCAACAATTCAGAAGTTTACATCATTTTGAGTTGTTATTTGTCCACCAAAAACACAATCCAAAATCACAATATATTTATTTTTCGCTTATTCCTTTGCATTGTTCTTTCAGTTTTGCCTCCTCAGCTTCGAGCTCTCTAATTTTCTCGTTAATTTCCTTTGTCTCGTTGATAATTTTCATTCTCAAGTTATCGAACGGTGACTTAATCACGTTCATTGTCGACGCCGTGTCGCCCTCTTTGAGCTTCTGGATTTTGATTTCTGTTTCGGAGTTTTGCTCGATCAGCTTCGATATCTCTCCCGGCAGCCGATTTATTTCCTCCTTCGCGATGTCGACTTTATTTGCGTCTTGTTCGCGCATTGTTTTGATTTGCACCTTTTGATTTGATATTGTCAAATCGATTTGACGAAGTTTCATTTCGAGCTCTTCGTTACGCGTATGTTCTTCGTGGAGCTTATGCGCAAGCTCGTCCTGTTGATCCTCCGCTTGCGACATCTCGTCAATCGATGACATGATGCGCTTTTCGACATCGTTAATTTCGTTCGTTTGGATTTCGCATGATGTCTCAAGTCGCTTTTGCTCGTCGAGAGAGACGTCCTCGTGAGTGGGGATGAGATCAATGACATTGCTGATCTTGGAAAGCTCATTTGCAAGCGCAGATTCATTGTTGGTGTCATCTGATAATGATGAGATTTCTGTGTTAAGGGATGTTATTAGTTGGGTGTAGAGTGATGATTGGAGTGCAAGGTTTTGGAATTCGATCTCAGCTTGAACTAGTTGGTTTTGTTTGGTGAGATAGGCAGATAAATTATTGTAACGAGTTTTGGTGATCTCACGTCGTGCACTTTGGATGTTGGAATAAACAACAGTAAGACGCTTCTTGGCAGCTTCGCGTTGTTCATTGGAATCTTGAATAAAAGATTCGATTTGACGCTCTAAATAAGAGGCATCCATAGTCTTTTGAGATACTTGACGTTCGAGTTTGTGAACACGTTCATATACTTCTTCAATTTCTTGTTTGATGGCACGAACTTCAGGTGTGCTATTTTGAGCAAAAGATTCGCGGGCTGCAAGCGTATCACATTTTGCTGCAACTCGTTCAAGTTTAGCGACCTCTTGCTCAAGTTTTCTTTGGTTATTTTTTGCTTCATTGGCAAGTTCAACAGTTTCATTTGCAATCTTGATTTTCTTATTGATTGCTTCCATATCATGTGCAAAGCATTTAATGTTAGTTCGAAGTTCATTGGCTTCATGTTCCAATTGAAGATATTCTTGAATAAGCTGTTCCTTTGTTTTATCTGCCATAAAATGATTTTTTTAGTTACTAAAAGTAGGATAACCGTTGTCACTTTTACTATCGTTCTGTTAACATGAAAATTTGTTTGTTTTTCGGGATTAGTAACACAGAAGAAATAAAACAACGTTAAAAAATAATCAAACAATATACGATATAACAACAACTGTTTCTGAAACATTCTCCGCATAATTAGACGGAGATTTTTATGGAAAAGATAATTTGTTAAAGACAAAGATAAAGTACTTGCCAATAAATAAGTGAAAAACAATGTTGATTCACACGTTAAAGGATTTGAAATACTTAATGCATTTGAATTAGTAAAAGTATTTGAAGTAGTAAAAGCATTTGATCTTGCAAATGCTTGCGCTGGCCAATATATTGTAAGTATTCATCAACTGAAGTACCTTTCGATACAATATAGATTTGGTTGAAAAAAACAATTTCCTTCATCCACATCGATTTATAAAACCATTTTATTATTACTTAAGCGAACACTCCCAAACATCCACACCGATGTCTTGGTATACATCGAGAAGCCTTTCTCTAAGCTGTTGGATCTTCACATCCTTTTTCAGAATTACCTGCAAGAACCCGCCGCCGCCAGCTCCACAAATCATTTTCCCGCAAATCAAATCTTTGACCGCCAAAAAGATTTGTTCGATACATGTATTTGTGCATTCTTTGTCTAATTTCTTAGCCAGCTCCCAATGTTCATTTAACAAATTCGAAAAGCGGTCGATGTTTCCCTTTTCCAGCTCAAGTTTCATCAAAACTGCAATTCTTTGAATTTCATATAATACTTCAACAGCTTCTTCGTCACCTCCAACGTATTTACCGATGATATCCCGTAGCAAATTACGCGCAAGTCGTCGTTGGCCGGTATATATTAAACAAAATCGATCATTTAATTCTTGTAATGCTTGATCTGGGATCTTAAGTATGGAAAAATTGATGTTTTGGTGCATCCCTGATATGGTGTTGATCATTTTAATCCCATTTATAAGACCTCCAATTTGATCTTGCCAACCGCCGCCAGTCGACATGATCTGTTCCATACATAAAACATAGTTAAATAACTCACAGTCAGTGGGCGTTTTGCCTAAGAATTGAGAAATTGCTTTTGCGCATGCACCAGCCAAAATTGATGATGTACCCAATCCTGAACCTCGTGGTATATTTTCGACTTGAGTACAAAGAGAAATGCCGCCACCTAAGCGTGTAAGAAGTTGATCAAAATCAACTTTTTCGGAATATGGAATTATTCCACATGCAATTAATGCCGACTTATGTAATGCAAATGGATCAAAAGGATTGTTATTACATTGTAAAGGATCTAATGAAGTAAATTCTTCATATGAACCATTATCTTCGCTTGAAAATATGATTTTATGCTCGTTGATCTTCTTGACGGTAACTTTGACTGGTTTACGACCATTCAAAACAATGGATGCGTTCAAAACATTTCCTCCATTTTCCATACAGTAAGGCGGTGTATCACTCCAACCACCACCCCAATTAACACGAACGGGTAATTCAACTGTTACTTCAGGGCAAGATATGGTACATGTTTTATCATACTTAAATTCAGATTGTTGGAGAATACCATTACGAATAGACCCAAAACATAACTCAAGATAATTATCATGCTTTTCATCAGTAAATAAAAGCGAAAGTGCATAGTAAATGCGTATCTTACAACTAAAATCTTCAAGATTTCTATTAGAAAGTGAAGACGCTTTTTCGTTAAGCATAGCTTCTGCACATGGGGTAATACTACCATTAAAAGCTTTGATGGCTTTGAAGAGATTTCCTTTTTGCTTAATTACATATAAAAGTGATTCAACTTCAATATAATCATTGAGTTTGTTCTGCCAGGGAATGATGGAGGAGACATCTGCCATTTGATAACTACTCATAAGTGATAATGAATTATCTTCAATATCTGTAAAACCCTGGGAATAAACTGCAAGGGTTGCATCTACAGCGTCTTTTACGCTGTCACGAACAGGGTATAGTGGCTTGCTCCATAAGCTTTCTGAAAGATTAATATCAAATATTTTGCTTTCCTTTGGATTATCATTAATTCCATAAATCCTGACGCAGTATTTCCCATTGTTTAGTTTTAAGCAATGAAGAACAACATTGTCTGGAATAGTTTGTCCATTAAGAGTTACACAAGAAATGACACAATTTTTACCAATATTGGTTCCTTTATCAATATAACTATCCTCAATAAAGCAACCTTGACCAATATTAGAATTTGGACTTATAAAACTATTATTACCTGCAAAACTTGGATTTGTGGAATTGATCTTAACGTGTTTGGACCACCCCAAATAATGATAACGGTCAATTTCTGGATTGACTAAGTTTAGCAGCTCAATTGTTGTACCAAAATGAATAAAAGAACCAGGAGAAAGACAAATTAATTTCATTTGATACTTATGTAGGGTATCCCATAAAATTTTCCTGCATTCATGTAGTTCTGGTGTGAAATCTCCTTCAGGTATTTCAAGATAATATTTTTCAAGTGTTGAATGACTAGCTAAAGGATATAAAAAGTCGGCATAAAAAGATAACCTTGTTTTTTCATTCACAAACTTATTGAATTTTTCATCAGTGTCAATTAATTTAAATAAATCAATTAACATTTCTGCTTGAAATATAACAGATCCAGTGTCAATATTAACATTTCCTCTTTGGTCTATTGCACCAAGTGAGTCTAAGGTTTCAATTGTTTGCTTATGAAGAAATCGACCAACATTTCCATTTTCGTCTTTAAGGTAAACTCCATGGTCTTTACCTGTTTCCTTACATTCTCTGATGGAAAGGGCAGCGGCACCTTTACTGTAGAAATCAATTTGAAGAGGATTGAATAATAATAATACATCACCAGAACAAACAAGCATACCAGCGGACATACGTGAGGCTACACCACTCATAGCAATAATGAATTCATCAAAAAGAGTTGATCTCCTGCCATCTGGAAGCACTCTTGGAACTGGTGAAAATAATTTACCACATGCAGAATATTGAGGAACTCTTTTGGAGTCTCCACCTGAATGAATAACTAAAATTCTTATATTGCGAAAAGATTCTTCCTTGCTTGGATTGCTCCTTGCTATGTATCTTAAAACATTTAAAGTTGCTCCTCCACTTCCAACTCGCTTCCCTTCAGGATCTGAAAGAACAACATAATTTGTTTTCGAAGGTAACTTGTGCAATTTTAGTCTATGGTCAATTTGAGCTTGATAACTAGTTGCTTGGTCTTCATTAGAAGCTGTAAGAACAATATAATCCCACATGATTAACTTAGTTCTTTTCTTTAATGTTTCTTCATAGTTATCCCATGCGTCTTTATAAGACTGTTGTTGGAATAAGGATATCAAATCGCTCATCCAAAGGGACTTGTTCAAATCAACTTTTTGAAGCATCTGCACACACAAATTAAAAGGTTATCGACACAATCAAAAAGTTCGAATGTTCTAACTGGCATTGAATTTTTATTCAAATTTGAATTATTTGGTTTGTAAAATTTCATTTTGCTTATTGGAGGAATATGGAATTCCTGGAGCTCCAGTTGAAATATTTGATTTATAAAAAAATTATTGGTAATTCAAAGTTTGTAAATAATTTTTTTTCATATATTAAACGAGAGAAAAATTTTAAAAATATGTATAAAATCACTTGATGATGTATCATTAAAAAAATTGTAATTTTCAATTTTTACAATTCTTATTTCAATATTAACTCACTCTTGGTTATGAATTAATTTAACTATTTCTGTATAACCTTCATCAGATGCAATCATAAGTGCTGTTTTAAATGATTTAAATAATTTCCAAATAATATTTTGAAGTATCAAAATATTAAAATAAATTTCAAATAAAAGAAATAAATATCTTTAGCATTAATATCAATTCCTTTTTGTTCAAGAAGTAATTTAACTGTTTCTGCATGACCAAACCAAGATGCCATAATAAGTGCTGTGTAAAATAATCCAAATAATTTCCAAATATTATTTTGAAATAGAAAATAATAAAAATAAATTTTAAATAAAACAAATAAATATCTTTAGCATTAATATCAATTCCTTTTTGTTCAAGAAGTAATTTAATTGTTTCTGTATGCCCATTTAAAGATGCTTTAATAAGAGCTGTATTAAATAATTTGAATAATTTCCAAATATTATTTTATAATATAAAATTATTAAAATAAATTTTAAATAAAACAAATAAAAATCTTCAGCATTAATATCAATTTCTTCTTGTTCAATAAATAATTTAACTACCTCAGTACGACCACATTCAGCAGCATATAGAAATGCTGTTTCAAATAATTTCAATAATTTCCAAACATGATTTTCATACTTCAAACGATAAAAAATAACCCAAAACCAAATATATAAATATTTTTAACATTAATATCAATTCCTTCTTGTTCAAGAAGTAATTTAACTATATCTATGTGACCATCTGCAGATGCAAAAAAAAGTGGTGTTTGAAATATTCGTGACAATTTCCAAATATTATTTTGAAATTCGGAACTATTGAACAAAATATATTATTGTGATAATAAATATTTGGTTTATTAATATTAATTCCATCATATTTAATAAGCATTTTAACTATTTCTGTATGACCTTTTGAAGATGCATAAATAAGTGGTGTAGTAAATAATTTAAGCAATTATTTAATATTATATTGAAATTTTAAATCATTTGAATCAACATCAAAAAAAATAAATCAGTATATTCCCCATAATTAATATCAATTCCTTTTTGTTCAAGAAGTAATTTAACTATTTCTGTATGACCATTATCAGATGCTTCAATAAGTGCTGTATATAATAATCTAAATAATTTCCAAATATTATTTTGAAATAAAAAATTATTAAAATAAATTTTATCTATAGCATTAATATCAATTCCTTCTTGTTCAAGAAGTAATTTAACTATTTCAGTATGACCATTATCAGATGCTTTCATAAGTGCTGTCTCAAATAATTTTAATAATTTTCAAATATTTTTTAGAAATATTAAATTATTAAAATAATTTTTATTTTTAGCATTAATATCAATTCCTTCTTGTTCAAGAAGTAATTTAACTATTTCTGTATGACCATTTCTAGATGCAATCATAAGTGCTGTTTTAAATAATTTAAATAATTTCCAAATATTATTTTGAAATATCAAATTATTAAAATAAATTTCAAATAAAAAGAATAAATATCTTTAGCATTAATATCAATTCCTTCTTGTTCAAGAAGTAATTTAACTATTTCTGTATGGCCATCTTCAGATGCTTTAATAAGTGCTGTCTCAAATAATTTTAATAGTTTTCAAAAATTTTTTAGAAATATTAAATTATTAAAATAAATTTCAAATAAAACAAATATATATCTTTAGCATTGATATCAATTCCTTTTTGTTTAAGAAGTAATTTAACTATTTCTATTCTATTTTTTATAGATGTACAAATAAGTGCTGTATTAAATATTTTAAATAATTTCCAAATATTATTTTGAAATATCAAATTATTATAATAAATTTTATATAAAACATATAAATATCTTTAGCATTAATATCAATTCCTTCTTTTTCAAGAAGTAATTTAACTATTTCTGTATAACCTTTTACAGATGCCCACATTAATGCTGTTTCAAATATAATAAATAGTTATCAAATACTATTTTAAAATATAAAATTATTAAAATTAATATCAAATTATACCAATAAACTCCTTTAGCATTAATATCAATTCCTTCATAATTTAAAACATATTTAACAAGTTCGATGTTTCCTAATTTTGATGAACAAATTAATATATTATTTGGAATTTTATTTTCTTGAAGAAAAGATTTAGTAAGATACATATTTCCAGAACTTGCTGATTCATAAATTATCGAATCATTGATTTTCATTCCTTCTTTTACTAGAAACATAAAAATATCATAATTATAATAAAAAACGCAATCAGTGCCTAATTTTTCTAAATCATTAATTTCAGCAATTTTATTTTCATAAAGATATTTAAAAATATCATTTCGATGAAACATAATTGCTGTTTCATATGAACCAAAAAATGTTGAATGATTTTGTTCACATAAATGAATGATTTCTTCATTTCCACCTGCAACTGCATAGTTACCTGTATTATCTATTTTAGAACCATTCATAAGTAAATATTTAAAACATTTCACTGATCCAAAAAATGCTGCATAATCAATTAATGAAACTTCTTCTTGATTAATAAATGAACATCTTTCATAGAGTGATGGTTTAATTGTTTGATTAAAATCAAATTTTGATTGTGATGATATTTCTTGAAGTTCTTCTATTTCGTCATTACGAATTATCTTTGCAATTTCATTTGGATTTGTTCCTTCTTTAATTAATTTCTTATGAAGTTCAAAATCATTTTTTGATAGTTCTTCATAATTTTGGATTGATTCATTGTAATTATTTATATCTTTTTCTGGCATATAATGCATAAAATATTGATTATTTTTTAAATAAAGAGTTTTAGGATCAATTATATTTTGTGCATTCACACACTCGAGAAGATAGTTCGATTCTTGGGAATCTTTATCGAGAAGTAAATTTGTTAAAACATCGTATATTCGATATTTACTTTTATTATTTTTTTCAAATGTTTCAATTTCATTGATAAATATTAAGTACACATCAGAGTTACTTGCTCTCATAACAAATGAAAAATATATCATTTGACTAATTACCAGATTAAAAGAATATAAGAAATTATCATCAAAATTATTAAATAAAGAAAGTACTGATTGATGAACATTACCTTCATTGAGATTAAAAACAATTTGGTAATATTGTTTAGCGATTTCCCATTCTTTTGTTTGACTAAAAAGCATCTTCAAGAAAAACAACTATAATGACCGTCTCAATTTTTTGGCTAGTTTATGCTTCAGTAATGTCATTTTATATCATATAAAATTAAATGAATACTATTATATCGTAACCTAAGGTTTTTTTGAATGGAAAACATGATTAACGGTTTTTGACTTTACCAAACGGTCATCAAGTATTGAAATGCTATGTGAAATGTCATAAGATTTTAATGATGTATTTGCTACTCGCATTTATATCGTTATTAGTAAAGAGAAAAGTACGAAACTGGAGCGAAAATATCATATTAGATCGTTTTGGATTCGAACCAGGCGGGAGCTTTGAATTCAATATAACAAATATATTCGGAGACCAATTTTTTATCTCTTTATGTTTAAAATCAGAATGTCAAAAGCTCATGAAATCAAAAAGCTTATGTAACCTAATTCCCGAAGATGCACCAGAGATCACATCTATTCAAAACATTAAAAACAACACAATTTACTTTTCAGGTCATGTAACAAAGCGATCAACACTCTATCCTCTTCTTTCATCATGTGATCAAAAGCATTCCAAATATGATTTAGTATTAACATTTCATAATCAAAAAACGTTTTTAGATTTTTATGTTTATCCCACGTTAATTCTAAAGCCTCTTTTTCTCTTTATTCTTATCATCATAGCCATTATCTGGGTTATTAATTGGGTTTCAAATCTCCGTGTCAAGAATTATCTTCATTCACATTTTACCATCACATTATTTTCCACCATTCTCTATACATTATTTCACATTCTTGAGCTCTATCATTTTTCACTCTCCGACTCATCCACCAAGCTTAAATATTTTCGTATCATATTTCAAATCACTCAACGAATTTCACTTTTTTCCATAATCCTAATGATCTGTAATGGCCTCTGTCTTATTCGCACCGAAGTAGATATCCATGACAAATTTTGTTACATTATCGTCAGCATCATTGCGACCATTCCGACCTCATTTTTAGAGCTACGAGAGAATACAGCAGAGCCATTACGTATAGAATGCATTTCCATCTTTGTTGCCTTGCGAATTTATTTACTCTTGAAATCGATTCAATCATATAACAAAGCTATCGACTATTTCTTCCAAGAACATTCGATAATAAACCTCGAGACCATAAAAGAAGAAGCGAAAGAGCTGAAACAATTCCATAGATATTTTGCTATAATGTTTTGTTTATTGTGTACGATTTTGTTGGTGTGTTGTTTGGACGACTGTAAATTTCTCGACTTCTATCAGTCGCAGATAGTGCAGGACGCCGTGAGCTTGACTGTGATTTGCATGGCTGAAAAAATCGCGTGGCTGCAGCCAGTGGCGATTGTGATGGAGAATGAAGTGGAGGATAAAAGAAATGGAATAAAGTGGGAAGAAATGAAGTTGGAAGAACCGAAATAAGAAATTTTAGTTTTTCTTGTCTTTATGTTAGTAAATATTATTTAAATATTAAATGCTTTTTTATATAAGAAAATATTTTTAAATAATATTAAAATTAACACCAAAGAATTTTTTGCTTTATTCTGATTATTTCTTTTTGTTCTTAACAAGAAACTTAATCATATTTAATTTCAGATAAATATTTTAGACTATTTGCAGAATTAAATAATGTTTAATTTGATGATTTTTAAATTTAAATAACGTTTAATTTAAAAGAAATATAAACTTTGAAATTATATAATATTTATATTAAATATTTTTTTTTACTAATTAGAAAGCATTTAAATTTAAAATTCACATTTATGATTTCAATTAATTAATTACAAAAGAGCAAAGTGACAAAATTACAAACTAATTTTTATTTAATACGCACAAAATCCATCCGTTAGCTTACATTTAGCTTTTCAAATTGCCACGTGTCCCAGTTCTTTACTTTCTGTTTGACAAACTCCATCATTCTTAAGTACGAATCTGTGTTTATCATTGGTAGCTCAGGTAACTCAGTCATTTTCTTTGTTGCCTTGGCGCTTTGGCTTGAAGGCTTATGGGTAGATTTTGGAGGAGCTGTGATTTGTGAAGGTAATGGAGCGGCTGTATTGATTTTGTTAGATACAACTTTACCAAGTATTGTAACCGACTTCATTTCATTCGTGGATGACTCAGAAAGAGGGTACTTTTCGTAGAGCCACTGAAAATTCATTTTTAATTCTTGTTCAAATCGATGTGCAAAAACATGTATCTCATCATGGGAAAGTGTATTACGTGCAACAAGATGAACAAGAAAGCTTGGTATAGTGTTAGAGTGTGATAAAACTTCAACTTCTTTAGGCCATGTTTTGGATATGCACTGCTTAACAAAATCATCAAGTTCAGGTATATACAAAACGCTTTTCGCATAACAAATGGGAGCGATATACTTAACATATTCTTCCGGACATTTTTTTTTCGATGATAAAATTTCAGTTATATTTGGTTTAATTGCATCAATACAACTGATTAGATAACCATATGCTTTTTCATTTTCGTAGCTACAACATAAAGTAGGAAGAGATTGATAAGCAGCATCATAACGTTTTCCATTTACATAGCGAGCGATTGTGTTTTGAGCTGAAGTGCGTGCTTTTGTAATTTGCATCATTCGGCTCGATAATATTGAGCGTAAAATTTGAAGTTTTGTTGTTGGATTTGCAGTTTTTTTCATTTCAAGTTATTTGCCACTTTTTGGAAAGTATTCAAAAATTACCAATACAATTTTTGCCCACTTTTGACGGTTTTTATGAACTTTGGCAAAAATTTTTAAAGCATGAGAAAAGTTCGTGTTGCTTTTTGCGGTGAACAAAGTGTAGGAAAAACAACAATTATAAATAGATTTGCATCTGACCAATTTGATCCTTCAAAAGAAACACAAGAAACAGTAGTAGTTAATTGCATTTCCAAAGAAGTTAAAACACCAGAAGGAACAGTTCATCTTCAATTATGGGATACTGCTGGAACGGAAAGGTATCGTTCAGTAATTAATAACTTTTTCCACAAAGCCAATGCTATCGTTATTGTATATGATGTATCAGTCAGATCATCTTTCGAACAACTCCCCTATTGGTATGAGTTTTCAAAAGAAAACAATACAGATGAGGCTGAAGTCTTTATTGTTGGAAACAAAAAAGATCTTCAAGAACAAGTTTCAATATCTGAAGGATATGATTTTTCAAAAGAATACGGTGCTAAATTCTTTATAACGTCAGCGAAAACGGGTGAAAACATAAGAGAATTATTTGAAAGATTGGCATTAGTTTCAAATGAATCTACCCCATTTTCAACAGATGAGAATCTATTAGCTAATCAAACTAGTGACTCTAGTGTTTGTTGCTAACTCACAAAGGATTATAAAAACTATTAAAATTTTATAAAATCTTGTTGAAATAATGTGGCCGTTTTAATCTATCAAAAAGTGAGATTTAAAACCGCGTTTTTAATTGAAAAGGTCGACCAAACCTCTTTTATGGTCTCTCGCTGCAAGTTCCAAAACTCTCCAGAAATTGGTGCTTATGCACGAATCACCAATGCCTATGCTCTTCTTCCCTTCAACACATCTGAAAACTTTTTTAGCATTTTTGAAGAAAAACTTGCTGAGCATATCCCCGTTTTCCATGCTTCGATCGCAGGAACAGCAATTCTTGGAAGACTATGTGTTGGCAATGATAAAGGTCTTTTGGTTCCTTCAATTACCACAGATCAAGAACTTCAACAATTAAGAGATTGTCTTCCAGACAGAGTGGTTGTTCAACGTGTAGATGAGCGTCTCTCAGCACTTGGTAATGTAATTTCATGTAATGATCACAATGCTTTATATCATCCTGAACTTGATTCCCAAACAGTTGAAATCATTGGTGATGTTCTTGGTGTAGATGCTTTCCCTGGTATCATTGCAGATGAAAAACTTGTTGGTACATACTCAGTTTTCACAAATCGTGGAGGTGTTGTTTGCTCAAAGGTCACTGTTGAACAACTTGAAGAACTTGCGGGTCAATTACAAGTAGAACTCACTGCTGCTACAGTTAATAGAGGCCAACAACTTCTTGGAGCTGGTATATGTGCAAATGATTGGACTCTATTTTGCGGTTGGGACACAACTGCTCTTGAAATTGCTAATTTAACACGTATTTTTAAGATTGAAGACACATCTACAAACACTGGTGATGTGGTTAATATTGATGAATCTTTGATTGATATGATTCTCTAAATAAATGACCTTTAAAATATAGAAAAGGAAAGTATTTTTAGAAATTATTTGCATTTATTCATTAATTTTATCAAAGATTTTGAAATGAAATTCGATTTCGAATTTCATATCACATGTCATCATCAAAAAAAACTCATTTTTCATTTTTAGTTGGAAAGAAAAATGACGAGAGACCAAACCGGTCAAATACAGCTGAATTTTTATAAAAAGTTAATCAAAGCAGAAGACAGTTTTGGTGGATCGAATTTGATGAAAAAGATTAAAGTTATTGATTATTTTAGAAGGTTATTTTTGTTTACCAGACAGCAACAAAAAAATTTATTTCATTTCTTCTGACTGGAGTTATCCGGGATCCAATCAGTTTCAACTGGCGAAGGCGCTTGGTTCGGAAGAGCCGGTGCTTTTCTATAACCAAGATCGAATGAATGCGATTGAGAAATGTTTCTCCGTTGTGAATTTCGAAATGACATATTTGATGATGTGTTTTCTTGTGGCATAACCTGTTGCTGACGACCACCGATTACTAATTTCTTTTGAGGCTCATTGTAATCATATTTCTGGCTATTACTTCTGGAGACGTGGTGATCGTCATCATAGAAATCTCTCCTATCTTGCTTCCTAGAATATTGTGGCCTGTCGTAAGCGTTGTTGAAAGAACTGCTGGATGACATACCGAATTTGGAGCCTACATGGAAAGATGTTTGTCTAGTTGGTGGATTTTCGTCATCATAATAATCTCTATTTCTATTTCTGTTTGATCCACCTCCTCTCCAACTTCGTTGGTAGTTATCATTATATCTATCTTGATCCATATGATTGAATTCTTCTGGTTCTTCATCCATTGGTTCATCAGAAGGTTCATTTGTAGTAGATTTAGTTTTTTCGTCATTTACAAGAGACTCAAATGATGTCTTTAGTTTTGGTTTTTTTGCTGTGGAATTACCCCATCCTGCACCAACATTATTAGAAGTAGTTACTGGCCTTCTTAATGTATTTGACTGTTCTGGCCTACGGGTTGTGTCAATGGATATTTTTCCAACATGTAATCCATTATCTTCGAATGACATAAGATTATTTTGCTGATTCTTCTTCATGATTTGTGATAACGGTTTTTTAAACTGATTTAAACCGTTTTCGCTTCTCAATCGGAATAGGCCACAAATGGGAACGCTCAACGAAAAACTTTCGTGCGTGCATTTTTGGTAGCAAAAAAATTTTCATTTTATAAATTATTGTTTTTTTTAAATTTGTATCATGGCATGTGGCAAAGAATGTAAAAATGAAATTGTTAATTACTTCATAAATTTTGATAAAATAAGCTTAATCTTTTGGTAATATCTAAAATGTATTTAACATTAAATTCTGAAAAAGAATATTCAATGAAAAAAACGATCAAAAAGAATCATATTGTGATTAATTGTTTCATTATTAAATGTGTGAGTTTGTAAAAGACATTTCAGCAGAATTTTCTTGTTCCATAATCAATTTGTGTAATTCATTTACAAGATCAATTTCTTAAAAAAATTTTTTTGGATTTGTTTTTTACCAACAATAGCATGATATCATGGTAATAAAATAATTTTTGAAACAAGTTACGCCATAAATCTTAAATATGGGTTGAACTCTGTTTCATTGAACGATCGCAGTTTTCTGTGGTTCATGGCGGTTTGCAGCGGTTTTCGCGGTTTGTCGTGGGTCCTTTTCCTCTTAGAGCTTTTCTTCTTAAGCTTTTGTTCAGTTCCATCCAAAATATCATCTTCGCCTTCCTTCCTTCGGTGGTGCCTCCTCTTCTTTCTCTTGGAGGTCTTTGACCCTGTAATTTCTTGGAATACTTTATTATAATCAAAGCATGGTGACGAACCAAAGTCATCTCTAGCGGCACTAAACCCAATCTCGGATTCTAAGTAACTGGACTCACGGCAGAAATACTTGTCAATTTGTCTCATGGAAACATATCCTTTTTGCTCGGAAGGATTCATTTGTCGTGGGACTCCACTCAGCCAAGGATCTGCAAGGGCTTGTTCAACAGTGTATCTTTCGTCTTGATTAACTGTCATTAGTTTTCTTATCATATGTTGACATTCTGGACTAAGAGTTGATGGGATAATATACCTGCCGCGCTTGATCTGCTGGAAGAGCTGCGCTTGGTTTCTTTTTGTCCATGGAAGTTGGCCAGTTACCATTGCAAATAAAATTACACCGCAACTCCATACATCAGTAGTAAGACCATTATATGACTTTCCACTAACACATTCGGGAGAAGCGTAACAGGGTGATCCGCATGGCGTGTCAACCAAGTTATTCCTATCAACAAATCTCGATAAACCAAAATCACTGATTTTGATCTTACCAAACTGGTCAATTAAAATGTTTTCGGGTTTGAGATCTCTATGAGATACACCAATCGAATGGATATATTGTAATGCTTCGAGAATCTGTCTGAAAATTGGCTTTGCTTCGGATTCTTTAAGATATTTACGGTCAACAATGTACTGGAAAAGATCTCCGTTTGGACAAAATTCCATAAAAATATAATAATTTTCATCGTCGCATTTAAGATCAATCATTTGAACGATACCTGGATGATGCAATTGTTGGTTGATTCTAATTTCAATTTCAAAGCGAACTTTTAAGTGATCTGATGTTAGTCTTTTCTTTGGCACAATTTTGCAAGCATAATATTGATGTGTTTCTTTATGGATACAAAGTTTTACAACCGAAAAAGATCCTTCGCCTATTGTTCCCTGTATTTTGTATGGTCCAATCTCGGATGGACAATGGAGTCCGTGGCGATCGGAATCTTTGTTCATTTTTTTGAAATTTGACAATGTTTGATTGAATTCAAAATAACCATATGAAAAGTGATATGTTTTTGAATGGTTCTCAAAAAGTGTTTTTGATAACAACGTCAAAAACGATCACGTTGAATTACCTTTGAAAAGTTGTTCGGGCGTTTTTGGGAAGAAATGCTAAATTTGATCAAGCAAATGAAACAAACTTCATTGTAAACATCGGTGTTGAATACAGCTTTGTGAAGTATCGCTTCTGCCTTAATAAAAGAAATAATATTTTGGATAAGATCAGAGTGCACTTCTTGAGTAATTGTACTGTGAATTAGGGAAACACATGCAATGGAGTTTTAAATGATATATCAATTTCCACTTAAGAATTCGAAAAATGATGATAGCAAGAAATAGTTTTGAGCATAGAAAACACTTAAAGTAAACAAGCAAATATGGATCACGATTGGTTGTAATTTAAAAATATTTCTTCTGATGTCTTACAATCAATTTGGTGGTTGATTTTAATTTTTTTGTCATGTAATCATAACCGCTTGATATAGCGGTTATTACATTGAATATCACTTTACAAGAAAACCTATTTGTTTCAAAAAATCCACTTTTGATAAAAACCGCATAAATAACTCGAACAAAACTTGTTAACAATTCAAAAATCGAATATTCGGAAGTAAACTATTCATTTTGATTTTGCTTAAACTTGATTATGAAATGAGAATTTTTTCATTATAATATTTTTCATACTCTAGATCTATTAACACGTAAAGTTAAGTAGATATCATTCTCATAGTGGAGTAAAATGTGGAAAAATTGGTAATTTATGAAAATAAATTTGTTTGAAAATTACAAATAAAAATTCCTCATTCGAAAGTATTTTTTCTGTTTAATAGTATTTTTATCTTTTATATTATAAAAATGCTATGGTGTTGAATTTCCTTCTTTATTGAATTGAATGAAAAAAGCGTGGTACACCCTGAAAATTCACTTTGCGAAAATCTGGGAAATCAATACAACCGTATTAACCGCAATATTTGGAACAAATATGTCCATGTTTCTTGGGCTTAATGATGATAGCACTGATTTTAATCCTGACTTTGGTCAGCCCCGGAACGGTAATGATTTTTTTTCTGATCAAGAGTACCCACCATCACCATCTGTTCAAACACCACCTTATCCAACTTTAACAGCAGTATCACCAGGAGCCCAAATAAACAATGAACCACACAGACATGTTGTTCACCAAATTCAATCCAAAAAAACAAAATGGACACCTGAAGAAGATGATCTTCTTCGAAAAAGTGTTGAAATTCATGGTAATAAAAACTGGACAGCTGTTTCCACGCTTGTTCCAGGGCGTAATCCTAAACAGTGTAGAGAAAGATGGACCGCTCAACTTGATCCAAATCTTACAAAAGATAATTGGACTGTTCAAGAAGATACCACTCTTCTCCACATTCATAAACTCCACGGAAATTCATGGACTCGAATCGCATCATTTTTACCAGGTCGTTCACCTACTTCAGTTAAAAATCGTTTCAATTGGCTTTCAAGAAGAAACCTCCCACAACAAATGGAGGCTGCAATGCAGTTCAATCCCCAACAACCACAGTGCTTCAATCCAATCGCTCCCAGACCTGCCGCGCAACCATGGTTTAATAGTTTTTCGTCAGCACAAGTTAAAAGCTTTGGATCATTTTCAGATTCACCAACTGACCTTGCACCAGAGCCATTATCACGTTCTCTTTCCAACTCATATTTTGATGAGCTTCAATGGGATGAAGGAATTGGATATAGTAACACCCAAACATCAATTGAAGATTTGTGCGGTGATTTTAATTGGTTTTGATTTTGTTTCCAATAAATCATATGAATTGTTGAATCTAAATAACTGTTTATGTTATCAATTTCTTTTTTATCATCTAGCTGAAACGATGCGACTTTTTCAATTCACCGAAACTTTTTGCATAATAAACGTTTTTTGAGGAAAATTCAATGAATAAAAACTCCTTTTTCATCAGAAAACATCATCGGTCATTTTCACTCCATAACTCTAAAATCATTGATTCATTAATCAAACAATATAGCATTAGTAACTTGAGCGTAGATATTTAATTTAAATTATTTGGAGTTTCAGTATAATTATATTATGAATGATAGCAACGTTCAATGGTTAAAATGTGCTGATATATGATTAAAATACTTCTTAAACAAAAAGGAGTATAATACATTGTATACAATTAAGAATGATAATATTTTCTGAAATTTATTCGTATCATTCAATACGCCTTCAATGCTTTCATCATGGAATCAGGTCATATTGACATAGTTATCGAACTTATTGTGAAAAATAGTAGAAATGTTAGAGATACTCGCAAATATGCACAGTGAAGAAAATTTGTCATCCTGAAAAAGATATCCATGAGCAGCAAAGTGTAAATTTCTTTAGCGATTTTGATATAGTTTGAAACTAAAAAAAGTAATTCAAGTAACATTTATATACAAACATTGTTAGAAGCAGAGCCTGTGCGCATACGTCGACGGCTTTGTTGGCGTGAACTGCTTTGGAAAAGAGGAAGAGTTTCTTCTGACTGACCTCTGCTTGTTGTCGCGGATGTTGTCCTTGCTGAAGATGACTGTGATTTCAGACAGTTTGTTCCCCAAGTTGATGTCGCGGTCGTTCTTCGATGCTGTCCGCGCTATCAGTGCCCATTTCTTCAGTTCGTTGTTGTCGTTACTTTCGTTCGTGCTGCACTTACTCCGAAACGCGCGCGGGTTAATACGAGGCATAATACGCAGAACTTGTTCTGCATATTCACGAATTTGCTTCGACCAGTGCTCTTTCGATGCGTTCAGAATTGGTTCAAACATAAATGTAATCGCTTGTGCTGAAAATTCATAGATTACATTTTCGAACTTAGTGATCGTCCACAATTTGATCGCTGCTTCAGAAACTTGAAGCGAGAGCGATGACGTACAGTGCCCATAAATAGAAAAGATTCGATTAATAAATGGTGAAAGTGTTTTGACTTTCATTTTAGGTATTAAATCTAACGTCAAATAGATAAAAATAGTCTCTTTGTTGCTGTCTGTCATCGGCCAGTGCTGGATGATGCTGCTGACAACGCGCGGCAAAATGTTCGGACTGACATCTGTAAGAAAGTCAATTAAACACCGATATTCATCTGAGAACATACAAAAATATGGATGACGAAGAATTCGAAGTATTTCATTAAATAATTCACTGAACTCTTGATTACTGATAATAAATCGTTGGAAAATATGATAAAAAAGTTCTAATACAACGCCAATAGAAAATGGTGGCGATGAATTATAATTAGAAGATTCGAGCTCTTGAATTAACATCGGATATATCAAATCTTTGTGCTGCTTGCTACAAAAAATATAATGCTCAAGAATGGTGGATACTGTTTTCCGCTCTTTAACATTACTCGAACGTAAATATTGGAAAAGTGTTCGAATGAATTCGAAATTAAAGATGTCATCGTACTTGCCAAAGACGTGATACGTAAGCGCTAACACTTTATAGATGAGCGGGAGGTGTGAGTTAGGATGGTCTGGAATAGGTGACACTGATAATGTTCCTCCTTCTGTGAAGTAACGCGTACGCTTGCTATTAAAGTCATAACTTAAATTTCGTTGACACATTTTCGATAATATCTGAAACATATACTTTCGTGATTTTTGGAGGAGAGCGCTTGTGAATTAATCAGAGCAATAATTTCTTCAAGATATGACTTCTTTAATTTTTTCAAATCTATATCTGCTTGATCATCTGAAAAATCACAAATGTATGAACAAACTCTGATCTTTTGGCTAAAAACATTCGCAAACTTTGACGAATCTATTGGTGGAAGATGTGCTGGAATAGTTTTATAATCTGATAAGTCTGGTTGATCGTCTTTTTTAATCGGTGTCTTGACGTTGAAAGGCGTTGCTTCATAGTTGATAGGGGCAGGACTTTCAGGAATTTTTGATTTTGTTGGTGAAAATATATAAACTTTTCGAGGCAAAGATCCGCAACTAGAAATAACTCTCCCAAGTGAGGCCTTTCGTTGAGGGAATGGAAGCCTGAGTGGAACCGATAATGACCTCATTCAAGAGGAAAAGAATCAAGTTGATATTGGCCAAAAAGGGTGTTCAAAGCCCTCAAATCATTGAAAAGCCCTTCAATATTCTATCAAAACTCAAAAATTTGAATTATTTTTATAATTATGTAACTCACTATCATCCAAAAATAAATTGATTTATCTTAATAACTTATTTTAATTTGCAAATTTTTACGAATAATCTCGAAATATAATTCTTAATTATATATAAATCCTTTGTTAATTTACTGTTTTTAAGTTTATCATTGAAGATTTTGTTCGATTTTGAGTTGCGGACCAAACCAAACAAATTGAATATTTAAATATTTAAATTATGCTTTTTCAATTTCATCGTTCACCAGCGGTAGTTTGCATTCAATTATAAAATAAAAATTTCTGAATGAACTATTTTTTACTCATGTTTTTAACTATATATTACAATTACCTTATAATTGTCTTAATTACTATTAAATTTCTGCTCGAAAAATATTGATACTCATTTCAAAAAACTCAATTCAGTTGGGAACGGCATTTTGCCTAATTTAACGAAGCGACCGTATCGGTTAAAATACTCAATCATTGATTATTCTGGTATTTTTCATTGAAAAACAAAATTTGAATGCTGAACGATTTTGACGTTTCCACCCAGATTTCGTCGTACATTTTGGGCTGGATATGAGGTAACTCTTGAAAAGGATCTTGTTTATATAGTGGCTTCGCAATATAGTTTTGGTATTACATTTCGAATTTTCGATTTTTTGATTTATTTGAAAAAAAATTTCTATTGAAAGTATCGTTGATCAAAAAGAATACACCAGAATATGTACAACTTGCAGTTTTCTAATAACTCAGAAAAGTATTGATTTATCGAATAGGTAATTATTTTTTAAAAATTGTAAGATTGTAAAAATATTTATATAATATGCTTGAATTAATTTATGGAAATACAGGCACTTCGCGAATTCATGATTAATATCATAAAATAGAGGAAAATTCATATCAGACGAACTTAGTCAAAAATCAAAACAATCACAACAAAATCAGCAAAACTTCTAAATGAGAAAAACGAAAATACCCATTTTGTTGATATTACAGACTCTACTACTCCACTTAATTTTTTTAAAATTCTACCAAAAACATTTATAATTGGAATTGTATTAATTTTAAGATATGTTAATTAATAATGTACTTTAATGTTAGCTAATAAAATTTACTCATTAACTTAATTCTCTCGTATCGTTTTATCAGATCAATAGCAAATATTGTCAAATAAATTAATGAGTTTTCTATATATAACTTAAAAAAGATTTATAAGAATGGCTTGACTTGATGTTATGCTTGATTAAAAAAATGAATTCAAAGTTTTTAATTTTTACTAATTGAAGGTTTGTTAAACACAAATAGATTTAATACTTTTTATAGAGGTGGGGAGTTTTCCTAGAAGATTCATTGCGAGGGGTAAAATGTTTGAATTTACCGAAACGACGTTCCGCTTTAGCTTCGATTTTTTCTGCAATTTTCTTGATTGAACTTTTTCCGTCGTTAGTTTCGGAATTGAATGAATAGGTACACATTCCGTACCTCTTGCAAATTTGTGGTGTTGGGTTATCTTCATACATTTCATGAATATTAATTATGTTTTCTAATATGTTATTACAAAGTTCATTTTCAGTGTCATCCATGAACTCATAGCATATTGCTGCTGCTTTTGTTTTAGCCTTAGATATTGTTGGGTTATCGAGAAAGATTCTTTTGAGTTCATAGATGGTATCCTTGCAAACATCGCAAGAATCCTGAGCTGAAATTTGGCTCGGAACAACTAAGTTGGGTTCATTGATACCAAGTGAGAAGGCAAGGAAAAAGAAAAACATTTCGAGATCAGAAATGAAAAGGGTTCTCAATTTGTGTCAGTTTGACAAAGCAAATACTGTCACTTTTCATATTTGTGTGTTAGAACTTTTTGAAATATAATTCAATTGAATCCGATCATTTTTGTTGTTGGTTGACTTTAGCCTTCATCTTTTACGAACATTTTTCATTAAAAACACACAAAAAAACACTGTTATCACTTAGCTAATGAGTTTGAATAAAAAACAAAAAATTTTAATTAATTCGAAAAATATCATTATGCAATTAAAAAAAAATTAATTCTATTTTTTTAAAATTACAAAAGTGTGTCACCGAGGTCTCGTTTGGCTTTTTGTACTATCTCAAGGATTATTTTGTATAATCCTTTAGATCCTGTGGTTTGTCCGCTGCCGCTCAATGCATTGCTGAAAACGTCATCAGCGTAGTGGATGTAAATTGGGGTTGAGTAGCGAAGCCAAAAATCAATGTATTCATTTGAATAATCTTCAACTGATGAATCAGTGCGGAGAGGATTCCAATCAATTATTTGTCCGTTTGCAAGGTCATAAAATTTCTTTGTGGATTTGTCTTGTTGAAGTTTTTGCTTTGGATCTAATACCATAAAAGATGTATCAAAAAAGATTGCATCACCACGATTGGAAACTGCAGAAAATGGTGGAGCTGAGCAAAGCTTATATGGTGATGAATTGAAAACACCATTAGCTCTGACAGCAATCACTGGATAATATTCTTCAAGCTCCCAATATATTAATTCTTGATGTGAAAGGTTTTGTGTTTGGTTAATGACTTCATGAATTTCAAAGTATTTGGAAAGTTGTTCTTTTTTATCTGATGGAATTTGGCTTGTCTGTAGAGCAATAATTTTAGGAATTTTTGGAGAAACTTGAGACAATGAATGTCCTAGAACAAGAGCCTGTTTTATGTTGTTTTCATCGACGATTGTTGCGAGACAACACATATTTGTATTTTTGGTCTGGCCGATGCTTTCATTTGTATAAAAGTTTCTTGGTGTCTGTAAGTTAATAGCTAATTCTATGGTCAAAAGGAATACAGATATAAAAGCAATGACCCAAAGAATAACAGTAAATTTACTTATTTTTTCCATCATTTGATCGTTTAATCACATATGTCACTTTTAAATTAATAACATGTCAATTTTACATAAATCAAACAAAATTGTATTCATTGCACAACAAAATGGAAGATATTGAATTTTTCTCTAGCTGTTATGAGGACATCATTTTTCTTAAGTAAAAATTTTTAATATTTTTATATACATAAATATGTTCTTTTGTTTATATGTAAGACTAACTAATATAAAAAATATGTCAATATCCACATCTTAATTATAGTCGTAGGAAATCACTCCATGCTAGTCAAGATAATATTCTCTCAAAAAAAAAAAAATCACATAGAACAGTAGCCAACAAACTACTAGTCAACAAGCCCAGGTTTACCAGGATTTTGAACAAATTCATAGAATGATTACCTAATTTGAGTTATGAGATTTACTGCACCAGGGTATCATGCCCAATTCGACAATATGATTTTGTCGATAATTTTAGTTAAATACTGACAAAATTAGTGATTTTATATATTTTATTTATATCGAATAAACATTGCAGTCATAATTTATTGCGAGTTGACTTCCACTTAAAGCCGAATAAGTTATTCAATATAAATATAATTTATTGATTCATAATATTTTCTTCAGCAACGCATGTAAAGTTAACAAATGCTTTTTGAGTTTCCTCGTCGAGCAGCGTCTCTTCTTCCAAAGACACTGCCGGATG
Organism: Histomonas meleagridis; assembly: GCF_020186115.1. Classification (NCBI taxonomy): domain Eukaryota; phylum Parabasalia; order Tritrichomonadida; family Dientamoebidae; genus Histomonas; species Histomonas meleagridis. The sequence goes on from NW_027150916.1 coordinate 224,572, forward strand.
TTCCGAAGTAAATTCCGGTTCGAAGTGTGACGTATCCATTTCGTTTTTAATCTTCGGGACGTACTCCGGCTTTATTCTTTTATTATATACGTCGTCGAAGTTTATTCCCTTAAAGAACTCGTGTTGTTTTATCTCCTCGAAGTCACCTTTTGATCCGAGTCTATTTTCGGGCGACTTTTGCAACAACGCGGTGAGGAACGAAACGCTTTCGTTATTTAGGAATCGAGGAAATGAAACAGGATCCTTAACAATAGATCGATACAAACGATTTGTGTTTTCATTATAGAACGGTGGATGCCCGACCAACATTTCGTATATTAAAATGCCGAAACACCACCAATCAATGGACTTATTATACGGTATTTCTTGTATGATTTCGGGCGCCATATATTCAGCTGTGCCACAAAACGTGTTCGCGGTAGAGCCTTGCGTCATGTTGGTCTTAACTAAGCCGAAATCTGTGATACGTAAATGGCCATCAATGTCCAAAAGTATGTTTTCTGGCTTAAGGTCACGATAAAGAATTCCGTGTGAATGTAAATGTCCTAAAGCTAACAAGATTTCGGCAGCATATAATTGAGTGCGCTGAAATGAAAACTTCCCTTCTTCTTTGAGCTGGTTAAAGAGTTCGCCGCCGGGTATATAATCAATGATTAAAAAGATTTTGGTGACCGTTTGAAATGCAAAATATGCACATACTAAAAATGGATGATGTGTCTCAAGTAATACCTTGCGCTCGCTTAGTATTTGTTCGACTTGCTCGTTCTCGGATAATTGTTGTTTGCTCATAGATTTCATGGCATATAAGCGCTTATCTTTTTTGTAACGAACTAGTTGAACTTTACCAGTAAGCCCTCGCCCAAGGACACGAAGTATCTCAAAGTCTTCTAATGTGACTTTTTTATTCTTTTGTGGACTATTGGCGGGAGATTCAACTTGTACAGAATTCTTACGTTGAATTTTGGCACGCGAATTTTCTAATAAACTGACCCAGTTTTGAACGTCATTGGCTGTATCACCGACAAAATAGTATGGATGATGTCCTGAAACTTCAACTTTAAATGCTGGCTGTTTCTTACATTCAGGAGCCAATAATACACTTTGACATTTGTCTAATTGGATAGTTCCTTTCTTGGATGGCTTTGCTCCTTTTTTTGGTTGATGTGCAAAATATTGTAACTTTTCATCTTCATAAACTAACCAAAATCGTTTCCATGATTTGAAAATTCCACTTTGTCGTAATATCCATCCTTCTTTATGAGCCTGCCCATCTTGTTGTTTCATTGTTTTTTCTTTTCTTTCTTTGCGCTCATTGCTTTGAAAACTTTGAATTTTTTCTGTTATAACCGTCGTTTTTTTCTATATAGTAACTGTAACAGCATAAATTTTTGAAAATTTAAGAAGGAAAATTCCTTCGGTTAAATCATTTGTGAACAAAACAACATTAATGTACCAAAAATATTATTTATATTCAGATAAATATAATTCGGTGATGAAGTTTTTTTCGATTAGAGAAAGAAGTTAATTTCGCCATTGTCATATTTTTCATTTTTCTGAAATATTATTGTGTTTATTATATGTAAATTAAAATATATATTTATTGCTACACACTGATAGACAAATGAGCAATATGCTTTTGAATTTATATGGGGGATTTTTTTGGCGCAAAAATAAAAACATCGGTGACTTGTGATGTGATAAACTACAATTTGTTAATAACGGTTATTACCGCGCGTTGTTTTGTAGAAAAAGCTTTTTCACTACTTTATCCATTTTAAATAACTCTCGTTTTTCTGTAATAACCGTTGATGATTTGGAGCGATCAAAAATGGATCCATGTATATTCCAACATTATAATTTGATTCTTTTTATTGAATGATATAAGAAACAAACAGAATAGACAACTCTAAATTGAAATTTATCCAAGAAAACTTGTTTAATTCGTTTTCAAATTAAATGATATAAAAAATATGCCTTTTATGAACACTATTTCCTTTATATTAAAGCTACATCGCATTACATGGAAAGAAGAGTTTAAGCATAATATTTTAAAAATGATAAAACAATGAATTTCAAAAAATTAACTCCTGATGATAATTGGCATTACAATTACAAGAATAAATCAATTTATGTATGATTTTTATCATGTTATTTTGTTACTCAATGAAGTAATTTCATTATAATATCTGAGTTATATAACGATCATAATGAAATTTAAGAGATGGCATCCATACTTCATTATGTTTGATCAAAGCATACGTTCTATTTGAACAAAAATATGATATGTAAGAAAAGACGTTCTCGCATATAAAATGTCAGGAAATTTTTGATCGCTAATCACATTTTCAAAGGGTTTAACCAACTCAACCATTCCAACAGAATTCATTTGACGAATTTTATGAAACGGTTTTTTTCAAAGGAGAACTTGAATTCTCTCTATTCAATTTCGCGGCAAGTCAAAAATTTGATTTAACCATACAAAAGTAGTCATAACCGTATTCAAAACTTCCTTTTTTCAAGTGATCACTCAGAATTTCACTTAAATTTTTAAAATAAGAATATCTGATGATATGCTTATAACATAACTTAATGAATGGCTAACAATGAATTAAAAATCAATTTTTTATTCATAATGAATTAATAAAGTTATATAAATTGAAATCATCGATAAATTTGATTTTATTGTTTTCACTATCTATTTCCCCTATCGGTTTCGCACAAATTTGAGGCAATACAGAAAATTGAGAAAAATAAAATCAACACCAAAGAAATTTTAGGGTAAAAAAAATACCTCGAATATGAGGTCAGTCTCCGTCCCACTTAAGATTCCATTACCACAAAGAAAGAACTCACTCGGGAGGATCATTACCAGCTATGGATCACTTCCGAGGAAAGTTTATATATTAGCACCAGTCAAAACAAAAATGTCAATAAGTCCTTCTCCGATCAAATATGAACCACCACAGCCTAATGTTAAGTCATCCATCAGGAAAGACGATCAACCAGATGTATCAGATTATAAAAATATTCCAGCACATCTTCCACCAATAGACTCATCAAAGTTTGCGAATGTTTTTAGCCAAAAGATCAGAGTTTGTTCATACATTTGTGATTTTTCAGATGATCAAGCAGATATAGATTTGAAAAAATTAAAGAAGTCATATCTTGAAGAAATTATTGCTCTGATTAATTCACAAGCGCTCTCCTCCAAAATCACGAAAGTATATGTTTCAGATATTATCAAAATGTGTCAACGAAATTTAAGTTATGACTTTAATAGCAAGCGTACGCGTTACTTCACAGAAGGAGGAACATTATCAGTGTCACCTATTCCAGACCATCCTAACTCACACCTCCCGCTCATCTATAAAGTGTTAGCGCTTACGTATCACGTCTTTGGCAAGTACGATGACATCTTTAATTTCGAATTCATTCGAACACTTTTCCAATATTTACGTTCGAGTAATGTTAAAGAGCGGAAAACAGTATCCACCATTCTTGAGCATTATATTTTTTGTAGCAAGCAGCACAAAGATTTGATATATCCGATGTTAATTCAAGAGCTCGAATCTTCTAATTATAATTCATCGCCACCATTTTCTATTGGCGTTGTATTAGAACTTTTTTATCATATTTTCCAACGATTTATTATCAGTAATCAAGAGTTCAGTGAATTATTTAATGAAATACTTCGAATTCTTCGTCATCCATATTTTTGTATGTTCTCAGATGAATATCGGTGTTTAATTGACTTTCTTACAGATGTCAGTCCGAACATTTTGCCGCGCGTTGTCAGCAGCATCATCCAGCACTGGCCGATGACAGACAGCAACAAAGAGACTATTTTTATCTATTTGACGTTAGATTTAATACCTAAAATGAAAGTCAAAACACTTTCACCATTTATTAATCGAATCTTTTCTATTTATGGGCACTGTACGTCATCGCTCTCGCTTCAAGTTTCTGAAGCAGCGATCAAATTGTGGACGATCACTAAGTTCGAAAATGTAATTTATGAATTTTCAGCACAAGCAATTACATTTATGTTTGAACCAATTCTGAACGCATCGAAAGAGCACTGGTCGAAGCAAATTCGTGAATATGCAGAACAAGTTCTTCGTATTATGCCGCGTATTAACCCGCGGGCGTTCCGGAGTAAGTGCAGCACGAACGAAAGTAACGACAACAACGAACTGAAGAAATGGGCACTGATAGCGCGGACAGCATCGAAGAACGACCGCGACATCAACTTGGGGAACAAACTGTCTGAAATCACAGTCATCTTCAGCAAGGACAACATCCGCGACAACAAGCAGAGGTCAGTGAGAAGAAACTCAACGATACAGTCAATACAACTCACAAAGCCGTCGACTTATGACCATCGATTGTTTTGTATGAAGTAATGTTTATATTTGTAAAATTATTTTCATGTGTTATATCGTTTTTTGTATATCATTTCAAATGTTTTATCTTCGGTAATTTCATGTAAATCCATTTGGAACGCGAAGAAGCAAAACAAAAATTCTCTTTGACAAACACTATTCTCAAGTATTTATAATTGAGAAGAATCACAAGAAATTAAGAAGTTTACAGGGCACTTTTTGAGCAAAGAGAAAAAACTAATCAACTTTTCAATACTTTACGAGAAAATTGTCATGTCAGCAAAATTGCATAACAACGTTTACATGTGCGCATACTTAAATTACACAAAAGAGTTTGGCGAATGTAATGAGAAAAGAGAAATTCAAGTTACCATTTGAAGAACAATACCAAAAAGTTATTAAATTTTGTTGAGTTAGCAAACTATCAAAAAGGTTAAAAGAATTTTTACGTCTTTACTAAAGTCAAATCGAATTTCAATTTATATAAGTTCGTTTTAGTAATCATCGCCTCTGCTCAACACCTCCTTATGTGTTGGCAACAATATGAACGAGTGCTCGAACTGCGCCACGTGGCATCCCTTTACATCCGACAGCGAGGGATACTCGATGACAGCTCTACATTCGCACAGCTGCCTCAAGCTGATTTGGTATTTCTTCTCGCCGATATAATCTATAAACCTCGGGCAAAACGCTAGTGTCGAAAAGTTGTCTTGTAATGTCTTAAGAAGCTTACGCTGTGTCACTGTGCGTGGCGTAGGTGGGTGCGGATTCACCATGTAATGACTCAAGTTATCGCCTTGGTCATGAACGCGTCCTTTTCCAGTCGTTCCGAATGTTTCGCATGCGTACAGTTCGCCCTCTTCCATCTTCTCGGCACTTCCGCCTCGGCAAATGGGAACAGATTTGCCAGCATGGATTGTGTATGGCTTCATTAAATGACCACTGAGATTAGAAACAGGTCGAATTTGATACCTTTTGCCATTGATTTCATATGATGATGCATTGAATACTTCTTCAATTGCATCACCAATGTCACAAAGTCGAACATCAATACCAGCTGTACGGATTCCAACATTGGTGGCTTCCTTGGCTGCATCTAAAAGTGGTTTGTATTTTTCGTCAAAGCAAACTGTGAATGCTGAATCAATTATATTACCATTGATGTTGACACCAAAATCAATCTTCATGACGTCGTCGGGCTTAAGAACACGGCCATCATTGTGATTAGGGGTGTAGTGAGCTGCACAATTATTTATGGAACAGCCACATGGAAAGGCTAAGCCACGTGTGATTGGTTGGTAGCCAGTAAGACGACGAACGGCTTCTTCGATTTGTTGACACATTTCATAGAGATTAACACCAGGTTTGATGATGTATTGCATTGCCCAATGACGAACACGACGATGAACTTCAGCTGCTTCACGAAGATCTGGCACAACGCTTGACATATATTCAAGCCTTTCTATTTCTTTCAATTCAGCAGAAGTTGTCCGATATCCGTTATTCTCATTATATACTTGAATCTCAATTTCTGGGAATTCTCGATTAGGGAATGAAACAGATGGAGCTTCAGGCAAATTTGGAAGCTCGAGTGCAGAAGGATGATTATCTGGCTTAACTTCTTGCTTTACTTCTTGTTTTTTGCTTTGGTTAGCTTTAGCAGCTGCCATAAGGAATTCAAGATCATCCTCTTCGTTTGTTTCTTGTTTCTTTCCTTTTTTACCAGGCATTAAAAAAAATGTTTTTCCAAAATAACTTTTTCAGTTCATGTTGTGGTCATATCACTTTTGATCGAAAATTAAAACCGTTTGTCTTTGTACGTTACTAAATGGGAGATGTTTGGGACAGATTGTTTATGGATTCTATAAACTCTAGGAAAAGAAAAACGCCAATATCTAAACCTCGAAGAATAGAAGAAAGAAATAAATCACCTAGTAAAATTAAAACTAATCATGTATTTTCAGATTTGAATACTTTTGAAACACCTCCTTCGCTTTCAACAACAACAATTATTAGTAACCAATCTATGAATGCAAAAATTCAAAATAAAAAGCCTTTTTATAGACCTATATCTGCACTTCTAAATGAAGATGATATCATTTTAAATTATAAAAATGAAAAGAATAAGACACCAATAAAGCCATTTAGGAGTTCTCGTTCAGTGACACCACGAAATCATACATATACCAAAACATCAGATCTAAAACTTAATTTAGAATCATTACGTCGTCAAATAGCTTCGAGTAAACAACGAACAAGATCCCAAATATCTTCAAATTCCATTGCTAGTGATATGCTTTTTGACGAATATACAAAAAACATAAAATCAGAAGAAAAGAAAGAAGAAGAAATTCACCAACAACTCGGCCCCACAAAAATGTTATCAAAGACAGGCGTTTGTTGGGAGCATTATGGGTATCCGAATTGCATGCCATTCATTCTGGATCCTGAGAACAGCCATTTGTTTAAATGATTACAAATTTTGTTTTTCTTATAATAGAAAAATTTTTTTGCATCAACAAATCAAAATTGGAACTTCTAATGCTGAAATACCATTGAAATTCCAAATAATGATATTTTATAGTTAATAACTAATTGGATATTATGACGCAATTTAAGAACGATTCGAACTGCTAAATTCTTAAATTGTTAAATGATTTTTATGTAAACTTTATTTAGAATCAAAACCCGCTCACATCATGTTTTTGATATTTTCTTTTATGATTTTAAAATTATAAAATTTACACTCATTTTTATATATAAATTCATTTTATTTTAGATTAAGACATCTATATTTTGATAATATATGATCATGCGTTTCTTTGAAATTAACTAAATAATTAATTTTCTCACGCCCAATATTTATCTATTATACTCTTATCTTTTTTATGATTTTATATCTATATCTCAATGAGTCTATTATATATAAAAATGGTGAAAATACTTTTGAATAAGTGAAAAATTATAATTCATTTTGATATTTTGTTTTATTAAAATTAAAAGTTATTTTGTGATTCTTTAAATTTTTTAATTATAAAATTCATACAATTTTCAGAATATTTATATGTAAGTTATTAAATAGTATTTTTTTTACTTTAACATTATTTTTAAATAATTTGTTGGTTTGTTACGCTTCCCACGCCACGCCACGCGAATCTTGTTTAGAATCAAATTGAATTTATTCTTTTGATATTTGCAAGAGATATTTATCTAATCAGATAAAAAAAATTCTTTAAAAGATATTCACAAAGCTTAAGTGATTAATATTTTTTATTTTAAATAACTCACTATCAATTATGTCTGTGAGCAAAGTATGTGTTAAGTCTTGATTCAGAGACGCCGCTTTTGTTGTGTCCACCTCGGAATCCACCTCTGATTCTTCTTCCGCCTCGCATTGGGTGATTTCCTTTCCCTCTGATGTTTGGCTTTTTGTCCTTCTTATTTTTGGGATTTGGTGGTTCTTCGTCTCCGCCTTCTTTATTTTCTGTGTCTTCATCGTTGAGGATTTTGAGTGATTTCTCGATACTTCCGTCAGCTTCTACTTCGACATATGGAAATGCTCCTTTCTGTTGAATAAGATATATCTTCGATGTCTCATCGGCATAAGCTGAAAGTTGTTCACTTGTAAGATGTCCTCCATTTTCTTCGGCAAGTTTCGCATACTTTTTGTCAATTTCATCAAGTTGTTGTTCTAATGCTTCACGCTCTTTAGCACTTTCTTCTGCTTCACGACGACGCTTTCGTTTACGTGCTGTTTCTGTGTTACGTTCTTCACCTTCTACACGTCGTGGGTTACTTTGAATTAAGCTAAAACCTTTTTGCTCATGACGAAAATTATATCTTTTTTCAAATTCAAGACCAGAATCTATATCTTCAAGATCTTCATCTGGACTAACCTCGTCAGTTTCTGCGTTTCCTTTACCTTCCCATTTGCGCTCGCTGAAAAATTTTGATAAAAATTTATCTGTCTCATCTTGTGGATCTGCAGCAGAAATTTTTTCTAATGCATCTTTATTTTCTTTGGTCAATTTTTCTTTGTCTCCTTCTTTCAATTCACTTTCGACTGATACTTCATCATCTTTAGCATTTCCTGTTATTGCCTTCATCAAAGCAACGTTGATTGCACGATCGGCTTCAATTGATAATTCATGAGCGCTGTCATCTTCGCTCGAAGAATCAGACATTTTGGTCGACAAAAATTCAATGGAAAATAACCGGCGTTAACAGAAATGATTTCAGAGAAACTTTCTAAACTTTTTCATAATCTATTTAAAATAAGGGTTATTCTATAAACACATTTGTTTGGATGAGCACACAACATTCTGTGTCATCTGAGGAAAAAAATTTAAATCAAAACTCAGTGCCAAATGAGTGGGATATATTTCTATCAATTAATAAAACAATTTTTAACTTAAATAAAGAAAATATTGAAAAATCAGCAAGTTTTATTTTTAATGAATATTCTAATATTTATCCAGTAACTTTCAGAAGGGTTATCAGTCAAATGATATATATATTATTTGTTATAAATATAAATAATTATGATATATATTTTCATTTTATTAAGGAATTAAAAAAACTTGATGATGAAAACAAAAATAATTTTTTTGATGTGTTTTTAAATTATCTTCTTAATATACGTGCACATGAATCATATTTTATTCTTGAAAATATGATAAGAAACAATATGCTTGAGTTAAAAAACTTTAAATGTAAAAAGAATCCATATTTTATACATTATATGTCAGAACAAAAAAGACAAATGTTAATTAAAGAAGGAAAGTTAAATCAAATAATAGATAATTATGAAGAACTATCAAAAAATGATTTTGAACTTCATAAGAAATTAATTAAAGAAGGAACAAATCCAAATGAAATTGCAAAGATAATTCGTAATGACGAAATAGAAAAACTTCAAGAAATATCATCACAATCAAAATTTGATTTTAATCAAACAATTAAACCATCATTCTATGAAAGATGTTCATTTATTAATCAAGAAGAAGTTACATTAATTGATTATGCAGCATTTTTTGGATCAGTGAAATGTTTTAAATATTTACTTATGAATGGTTCTAAAATAGATAATACAGGTAACTATGCAGTTGCAGGTGGAAATGAAGAAATCATTCATTTATGTGAACAAAATCATTCAACATTTTTTGGTTCATATGAAACAGCAATTATGTTTCATCGAAATGATATTTTTAAATATCTTTATGAAAATAAAATTGTTGAAATTAATAATATAGAAAAATTAGGAAAATTTTGTGTTTCATATTATAATGATGAAATTTTAATATTTTTACGCGAAAATGGAATGAAAATATCCGAAAATATTATTAATAGATCAGCAAAAATTGGCAACTTATATATTGCAAAACATTTTCTGAAAGAATATGCAATACCAAATAATATCATTGTTTATTCATCAAAATCAGAAAATATAGAAGTAGTTAAATCAATTCTTGAACAAAAAGGAATTAATATTAATGCTATAGATAAAATTTATTTTAATAATTTTATATTTCAAAATAATATTTGGAAATAATTTAAAATATTTGAAACAGCACTTATAATAGCATCACAAAATGATAATATAGAAATAGTTGAATTACTTCTTGAACAAAAAGGAATTGATATTAATGCTAAAGATTTTATTAATTTGTTTTATTTGAATTTTATTTTAATAATTTCAGATTTCAAAATAATATTTGGAAATTATTCAAAATATTTTGGACAGCACTTATAGAAGCATCTTTAAATGGTCATACAGAAATAGTTAAATTACTTCTTGAACAAGAAGGAATTGATATTAATGCCAAAGATATTTATTTGTTTTATTTAAAATTGATTTTAATAATTTGATATTTCAAAATAATATTTGGAAATTATTTAAATTATTTAAAACAGCACTTATGTATGCATCTATAAAAAATAGAATAGAAATGGTTAAATTACTTCTTGAACAAGAAGGAATTGATATTAATGCAAAAAATAAGCAGCATTAAGTATTGATTAAGGTAAATGTATAATAATAATAATAATAATAATAATAATAATAATAATAATAATAATAATAATAATAATAATAATAATAATAATAATAATAATAATAATAATAATAATAATAATAATAATAATAATAATAATAATAATAATAATAATAATAATAATAATAATAATAATAATAATAATAATAATAATAATAATAATAATAATAATAATAATAATAATAATAATAATAATAATAATAATAATAATAATAATAATAATAATAATAATAATAATAATAATAATAATAATAATAATAATAATAATAATAATAATAATAATAATAATAATAATAAAATTTAAAAGAAATTAAACTAAGTTTCAATAAGTTAGTAAAAACTCTATTAAAAAGGGTAAGTTTCCTCGGAATTAAATCGAATTTTTCCTTCTTGTTTTGGCACTTTTTATATGCGCGAAGAAAAAAACCCAATTCCACAATTACTTGTAACAGAAGCGATACGTGAGTTAATGAATAGATACGAAGGTCTGGCAGATAGAGACAAACATATTTTTAATCAAATTTTTAATTTTGGAAAGAAACCAGGATTTGCTTTAATAGCGCAATTATGTCGAACAGGACTCGACTATGACACTGCTGAAGACGCCTGTAAGTATGTTGCAACAAAATTTTCCCAGACTGTATTTGGAATTCAAGCTAAACTTATTTTCAATTCAACAGATAAAACTTTTCAACTTCAATTTACAGATAAGTTACCATCTTGGTTTGATTCACTTGTTGTACCTGGGAAGCAAACACAGCAGGATGATTTTTGGATTAAAGCATATGCACATTTTATTTCTGGAGTTTTTTCTGGTGCTCTTTTACAGTTTGGTTATAAAGTAACTATGAGTAACAAGGACGATGACAAGCTTGGTAAGCCTCTTTGTTTGAGCTTTTGCTATGAAAAACTTTTGGGAACATGGGAATTCTCATCTAACTACTAAAGTAAAAACGATTTTATTTACTTAATAAAGTGCTTAACTTTTGTTGTATGTATACATAAGTATCATCTTAATTGAGGATAAGACACTTAATCAAACCATCAATATTAGTAATGTAATTATACATATGTAAACATGAGTATATTCTTTTATAATGACACAAACAAATTGATATAATTATACAAATATAATGAAAATGATTTATATAAACTGCTAGAAGAATTGTACATAACTTATTCTTTTATAAGTATTCAAATTAGGAAAATGTTTAAAGTTTTCTTATTTCGATATCATTTGTGTGAAAATTTGTAGTTTCTCTATGTACATATGTTTATTCATCAAAAATTTTACTATTTTTATTAATCCAAAAATTCAAAGTTCGGCCACTTGATGTACCTCATGAGTATCGTACGAGTGGTCATCCTCGTCACTCATTTCGTGTGCTTCCTCTTCCTCTTCTTCTATAGGTTTTGTTGCTGGCTTCTTTTCGAACAATGAAACCGCTAATGAACCACAAAGAAGAAGAACTCCAATCACCGAAATTACAATTTCCCAAGCAGCATAACCATTCCAATCGCCCATGATAGCGACGCCAACAATAACACCAACAATCATTTGCCCAAATGGTACAAGATTTGCAGCAAATGCTCCGACATTTTTACAAATGTACATTAATCCATAAACAGCAACGCCGGATACAAGAAAGCCAATGAGAATCGGCCACATCCATGCTTTGGCAGGCGCTTGGCGAACGTTCTTCGCAAAGTTCTTAGGGCCATCCTTGATGAGACCAAATATCAATTCAAAAATTGTTGATGCTAAAAGTTGAATGGAGCTGCTGATGCCAGGATCAACGTTTGGAGTCTTGACTTTGAAAAGGACTGGAGCTGCACCGAAAGAAAACATCGCAATGAGGGTGAGGATATATCCAATGGCCATATCTTTGGCACTCGTACTTCCGAGATTGAGAAAGTTTGGAACCGCAGAAACACCAACACCAACTAAAGCAAGAATAAATGCAATAATCTTTTGGCATGTAAACTTTTCTTCTGGTAATATAAATATGGATAAAATTGAACCAAAAATTGGTACAAATGGTTGCATGATTTGGACAATTGAAGATGCAACGAACTCTTGTGCAATGGCTGTCAAACAATGTGGTATACCAAGGTTTAGTAAACCACCAAAGCATAACCATAATATTGGAACAATTCCACTATGAAAGTGTGCTATGGCAACTTGCTTATAGTTTTTGTCACATAGCGCCATGATAATGCAAACCCCGACCATGAAGATAAGACCAAATAACATTCTAAATGTTTGAAAAACTCCTGCTGTAAAATCTTTAAGAGCTTGGGAAACACCTGCATATGATGCACCGTAAAGAATAGAGCTTACAATGAAGCAAATAATAGAGGGGATGCTCCATTTCATTTCTTTCCTTTGTCGAAAAGATGAATTGGACAGCCAAAATCCAGGTCGATTCAAAATGGTGTTGATTTTCTATCAAAAAATTGAATAAAACGTTTTATCGTTTTTGTGGTTTGGCTGCGTTGATTCATTTTTAGGAAAAAATGACGTTTTTAGTTGATTTATAAGAAATTAAATAAAATAATTACACATCCTGCTTTAATAGCAAATATTTAAGAAAAATATTACATAATAAATGATATATTCCGATTTTTAAGTTGGGACATGGTCGTGAAAAAATTCACACCGGATAAACGGTCATTGTTAGCGACTGTTTTTTACCACCACCTGGCTATGAAAAATCAGAAACACTTTTGAATGCAAAACCGCATAATGAATGTTCAAAAAGAAACCAATACCAAATGATATCATAGAAATAATTGAATATGTGTGTTGGAAAATTGAATACTCCTGATGCTTCAGGATTTTTGAGTACATAATCAAAAAGTGCCTTATCAACCCAAAGGGCGATGGCTCAAATAAGAGCAATCCAAGAAGAGTTTGGAAAGTCGAATGTAGAAAACCCTTCAAAAAAGCTAATGAATGGCGTTGATGATTTTATTAAAAATATATGTGCTTTAAAAACAGATTGTAAAGAATTAGAGCAATTAAAAAATTTGTCCATAATACATATGGTGCAATTTAAAAATGACTATGAATTATTATATGACTCATATCACAGACTTCATTGTTTTATGGAAAGATCAAATAATCTCAACTTCTTTGAGCAAAAACTAAAAACAGCACCAATTCAAGCAGACATAAATGTTCAAAATCCACTTGATTATGAACTCATTCCAAAGAACAATTCTGTTTCTTTAATTTTTTCAAAAAAGTTTGATAACCCAATTTGTACAATTCAATATTCACCAAGCGGGAAACTTATTTCTTTTGCAGATGGTAAAACAATATATATTATTTTCTCATCTGATTTTACCATATTTAATCAGATTTTAATTCCACAAGAAGTACAAAATATTCCAACGAAATGTCTTAGATTTTCACCTAATGAATCATTTATTGCCGTTACATCATCCAACAACAGTATTTTCATTTTCACAATTGAAAATGGAGCTTTATATACAGAGCTTAAAGAGCACGCCAGCGAGATAAATCGCCTATTATTTTCACCTGACTCACAGTTTTTATTTTCATGTGATTCTAGTGGTAAATTATGTAAATGGAACATATCAGAACGCTCATTATCGCAAAGCATTTCAACAACAGATAACACAGACTTAAATGATGCACGAACGAACATCGTATCATTAGTTCTTTCTGATAATGGGGCCTATATCTATGCAATCTACATGTATGGGATTGTTGGAAAGTTTAATGTTTTGGACATAACGCAGAAAGAATTTACAAAAATTTATCACAACGGTTTTATTCTGAATTCCTCTCAAAATATCAATGGTTTTGCGACGGTTTCTCAGGATAAATCATTGAAAATTTGGGCGGTTAATAACGGTATCAAATGCCAAGGAGAGTATTACTCTCATACAGATTGGGTACTATCATGTTGCTCCGCAGGTAGGGATAGTCCGATATTTATTACGGGCGCGAAGGATCAGACAATCAAAATCTGGAATTTGAATAATAAGGAAAAACCAATTGTGACAATTTTGATGTGCGCGAATTCAGTGTTTGAATTAACACATTGCCCTTGTGATAAAAGGTTTGCTTCTTGTACAGGCGATGGAACTGTTTGTGTTTGGGAATACCAATTTGTTTAATATAATATAAATAAAATTTATTACTTTTGAACTGTTTATTGAGTTTTACTGTCATTAACAAGAATTTGTATATAAATCAATTTTGTTTGGATTCATGAAGATAACAATTTAGTTACCTATTGGAAACGACAAATATGTAGCATGATGTTTTTAGCTTTGTTCTTTTTCATTTATATTTAGAAATTAATTTAACTATATTTTTATAAATATCATTAGATAAATATTGAGATGCTTTTTTTTGTTAAAGTAAATTTAACATATTCCATTTCTTTGACTTATGATTTTATTATTGCGGAAACGTTTGTAATTTGTAATTTATTTTCAACTAGCACATATTCATTGACACATTTAATATCGAAATATTTTTACACACATATACAATTGCTCAATACACAACAAATTACTCATATCACACAAAATATTATTTCAAAATCGATAACAATAATAACAACAAAACAAACACTATTATCATTGTAGTTGTTTTAATTACACTTGTTATCATGCTAATTCGTCATCGAAATTATAACAAAAACAAAGAAATCGAAATTGTTAATAATTTTTCAGTCGGAACAAACATTTCACACGAAGTAGAAGACACATTTGCAAAGGATTTTAATGAATATAATTTTATAAATAAAATGTATTAAATGTTTGAATTTAAATAGCATAGAAAAAATGTTTTTAATATTTGTTTTCTATTAGTCAATAAATAGAAAAATATTTTATATATTTTGTGCTTTTTTTGAAGTTGAAGTAATAACTGTTTTATTTAGAATGAATAAATATTAATTTATTAATAAATATTTATTTTGGTTGCGTTATTCCAAACTGTTTAAAGTAGATTGTTTTTATGAATATGTGTTAAAAGAAATTCTTGTTTTTGTTATATTACCATAAAATACTGAAATTGATATTTTTAGACGAATGAAAGACATGAAAAAGCAAATTTCAAATCTTTGGGAATGTAGAAACGGTTTTTTGGTCAGGACAGTATTCAATGCGAATTTCGGTTAATTTTACAATAAGCAAATGGAAGAACCTGCGTACGACGAAGCAGAACTGCACGAAATTTATTCCAGACGTCTTCAGCACATAGATAATACAATTGAGACAATTACGTCCCTTGGTGTATATTTTCGAATGAATCGAACCAAATATCCTATCATAATTGAAGAATTCCAAGCAGCGTTCAATGCTTCCCTGGAAGATATCCCACGCCAACTTGGTCTTATATATATAGTAAATGAAATTTTACAAAAAGAGACTCCTGAAACTGTTGAGATGTTCAAACCCTTATTTGAAAGGATGATGATAAAAGCAGCTGAAACTAAGAACCAGGAACACATATCTAAAATAAAACGTGTTTTAGAAGTGCTTACAGATCGTAAATTTTTTGATTCCAATTATTCATATCGTGTTTCTAATCTTATAGATTCACATGCTTCTTCAGGTCCTGATGAGGATACAACAGCATCAGATCAGTTGATGTTTCTTACAGATAAACTTAGTAAAGTAAAACAAGCAAAAAGACATTTGTTGGATCAAAACGCTCCGCAAGAAGAAATGGAAAAAGTTTATACAGACGAAAAAGAAGTTCGCGAAGCTATTGTCGATTTGCATACACGACAAGTGAACTTTCAATATAAAAAGATGAGAGAACTTGAGAAGCAATTACCAAGTAAAGAAGAACTAGAAAAGAAACAGCTTTTAGATCAGTTCTCAGATGATGATGATGAAAGCTCAGACAGCGACTTAGTGATGAAATAAGTAAATGGATATATATATGAATTTTAAAAAAATCGAAGAAGAAGATATTTTAAAAGAAGAAAAAACTAAAAAAAATCTAAATCCAAATATTTCAAATTGGATTTGCATAAATCACAATTCTCTCATTTGTAATACATCTATTTTTTTTTTTATCAAAATGTGCTTGCTATATTTTTTACTTTTAAACACCAACGAAGGTTTCTAGTTTTTGATAAAAATGATAACATATTCTTTAAAATGGAACTGTTGTAAAAAAACTAGCGGCACTTTTCGATCGGTTTTAATAGAATTACGTAGCAAAGATACATCGTCAATTAATTCTCCTTGATTAAGGAGAATATTATCACAATAATTATATATATAGTTCTACTTGATTTTAAAACAATATTGAAAGTTAAAAAGTATAACAAATTCTTGAATCATCAATCAATCATCTGCAAGTACCGCCATTTAAAAAGTGACACATAAAATATAACGTTCTTCAATAAACGTTCACACGGAAACCGTTATTGATTTGATTGGTTTATACCAAAAATTTTTGCTAATGCAAGTGCATATCGATGTGATTCTTCATCTTTAATACCATTTTCAATGAGTTCAAAAATCCAATTATTTTCTTTTACATATTCGAATAATATTTCTGGTGCTTTATAAGCTATGGTGACTAACAAAGAAAGAGAAGAAAACAATTGTATACCAATTTCAGAATCGAATTCAGCTTCAATAACTTTAAAAGCGATTTGAAGAATTAAATTATTTTGTTCCGAAATATTTATATACATTTTTAATAGAGAGTTTAAGTCATTTTGTATCTTTTCATTCATTCTATCAATATATTCTATTGATAATGAAATTATTTCTATGATTTGTTGATTAAAGTTTAGAACTATTTGCGGATATTTTTCGGAAATATCTGAAATTGCTGAAATTATTTCCAAGTTTTTAGTCTCTAAAAAACTTTGAATAAATATTTGTATAAAATATGGTATTATTTCAGAGATATCAAATTTTTGGATTATGAAAAAAAGAGATGTTGAAATTGCATCAATTGATGATTCATCCAAATAATTTCGTTGGAATGCTTGAAGCATTGTTTGACATAAATTAGGAAGAAAACCTATAAACTCATTTTCAATTGTATAACCAATTGCAGATAATGTTATAGCTGCATCAAAAACGAATTCATCTCCCAGCTGTAAAGTAGTCAAAATCAGACCGATAGAATCTTTTGAATATTTTATGAAATTTTTCTGTAGTTTCAAAGCGATTGATTGAATGTAAGTCAAAAGCGATGGTAAAGTATTCAAAAATTGCTGCGTATTTAAGCATTGACTATACATAATTAAAACTTTTTGCAACAAAAGCTCAGATGACTCTACATTTAATTTCCTTATAATCTTACGTATAAAATTACTTGCTGAAATAGTGATATAAGGATTCATGCTTTTTAAATAAAATAAATAAATATCAAAAATTTGATTAATAAATTTCATATTATAACTCAAAAAATATAAAATTCGAAGAAGTTGATATTGAACAGGTTCAATATCATTAATATGTTTTTCAATTATACCAAATATCAAATCGGGATTAATTAAATTTAACATATTTTTAAAACATTTAAATGCATAAAACCTTATTCTTGGAACTTCATTTTCTAATAGTATTGTTATTAAATTCATGTATTCGCTTGGAAACTCATTTAAACCACATTTAAAAGCACAGATTAATGAAACTAATGAAATATATTGTTTTACACAAAATGTAGATGTAATATTAGCTTCAAAAATACTTAATAAAAGTGGAATGTTTTTTGTTCTTTTCGAAATTGTTTTAACACATGAATAAATTGTATCATCAATTTCATATGTTTTAATATCGCATTCATTTTTATATAATTTTTCCATAATTATCATTAGGTGATTAAATAATAATGAAATAATTTCATCGCTTGGCAAACTCTGAGAATATATAAAAAACGATTCGAGAAACCGACAAATTGATTCAATTAAACCAGAAATTGAATTAAGATTTTCAATAACGTTCTGGAACACGAAATTGAATATCATTTCAGAAAAATTTGGGAAATTGATAATGATTTCTGATAGGCACAAGTAAACTTCATTCAAAATTATTGAATCTTTGGAAATTGTTAATAGAAGAGAAACAATTTCAGAAATAGGTGTGTTTTCTTCGAGATCTTCAATAATGATTTTAAATATTTGTAGACATTGAAGCTTAATTGAGTTATCAATTGATTCACTCGCTAAACATTTAAGAATTGAAAAGAGAATTGAAGTACTTTCCTCTGGTGTAAGTATATATGTTGATGATAAATCAAGTAAAAGTAATGAAAATCCAAAAACTTCGTACTGTGATTCGACAGAAGTTAAAGAATTTGATAATGTGCAAATGATTGATGAACTTGAATCATCATATAACTCTAATTTTAACAAATCTGAACATAGCTGTGCTGCTAAAGATACAGTTGTAATGTCTGGAATAGGAAATAACGAAATTGTAATGGCAAAAATTTTTTCAAAATGTTCTTGTGGTATTGGTTTTTCTGCGCCATCAAGAAACATTTGGTGAAACAAAATTAGCAATAGCTTTTTGATATGTAAATTAACATTTGTCGAGGATATTAAGACACAATAATATTCATAAAACGTTGTTAGATTTGAATCTATAAATTCCTTCAACGTTGCCCATACTTCAAATGTACCAGCTGATTCTGATGATTGTGCTTGTTCAAGGGCAGCTAAAAATTCCTCAATTTTCATACATGACTTGTGATGTAAAAAAGAAATGAGGGTGTTCAGAAACTTGTTTATACCAATTAATTGGTTTTATTAGTAACTCACAGTGCAAATTGCAATAAACTTTCAATAAGCCCAATAAAAATCATAATGTTAAAAACATTGAAATTAATTTATTTAATATGTTTGATGCTTAAATTTAAAAGTATCAACTTTTCTCAGTGACGAAAGATATAAAACCAATAAAAGTAGTTTAAAAGTTATTTAGTTCAATTGGTTATGAACGAGGAGACCTTCTGGTGTGTTAACTGATGGATCAAGAACAAGTTCAAATTCGAAATCTTTGCCTTGGAAGCAGTCAGTAACAAGAATAACTTTTGATTTAATATGTCCATTTCCTAATCTTTCGCAAGATTCAATTTTCTTCAAAACAAATGGTGTGATTTGGTTGACCATCATGTTCATCCACTCGATGGATTTATCGACTGCTTGTTTTGCTTCTGGTGATGCGACGTTGAGTTGTGTCATCTATAAGTGGTTGGATTTTCTTTCAATTTTGAGAAGGGATTGAGCGTTATAAAAATGACAATTTCACATTCCGATCGTTTACGGTTAATTCAATCGATATTTAAAATATTTGAGGAAATTGAATATTTGCATTTATATTTTTTTTATAATGATAAATTCTTTATTCCAGAATGAGCTCATCTTAAAGTGGTTAGATTAAGGATTCATCTAATTGTTCTCAAAATTTTTTTATAAAAAGTGATTTTTATTAATGAAATCAAACATAAAAATGTTGCTAAAAATCACAATTAACAAGAATTCACATTAAATGTGAACATTAAAATTATCTTCTTTAAAATCTTTCGCAAATGGATCTTCTTCATTAATATTATTTTGTAGATATTCAGTTGAAATGTTATTTGTTTCTATTTCTATTTCACTACTTTCGTTTGATTCTTCATAACTTTTTTCCTTTGTGATTTCGAATACGAATTATTATAATAACAAGTATCGAAACAATAACAATGACTCCAATTAAAACTCCAATAATAATATAAATATATGTCTTATCTTCATTATTATTATTTGTTTCTTTGTTTTCATAAATAACATAAAAATTGGAATAATATGTGAAATATTTAGAATAAATAATAACTGTATAATCATAATATACAATGAATGTTTGAATATATTTTAAAGATGAATTTATTTTAGTAATAATAAATGAATTTAAATAAGAACTATAAATACTTAATGATTTAGAATATGATAAAATATATGATAAAACAAAAGAATGTGAGAAAGTGACATCAGATGAAAATGATTCAGTTAATGTATTCGATTTAATATAAGTGTTTGACTTTGAAAATGTATTTGATTTAGAAAATGAATTTGATATAGAAAATGAATTTGATATAGAAAATGAATTTGATTTAGAAAATGAATTACTTTGTGTAAAAGTATTTGATTTAGTATATGTATTTGTGAACGTGTTGCTGTATGTGTTTGATTTAGAAAATGTATCTGATTGTGAAAATGTGTTAGATTTTGTAAATGTTCTTGATTGAGAAAATGTATTTGATTTAGTAAATATATCAGATTTAGTAAATGTATTAGACTTAGTAAAAGTATTTGATTGTGTGAATATATCAGATTTAGTAAATATATTAGACTTAGTAAAAGTATTTGATTGTGTGAATATTAATGTTGGTATTGGCAAACAATCATTAATTGTTTGACTGGTTACACTTAATTCTCCAAATGTTTGATCTTGATATGTATCATACACCATAACATGCGTTGCAATAACACTAATAAAACATTTCCCGTCAATATTTGGAGAAATTTCACCGCAAAAATAAATACATTTAAGTGAAGAACAATAAGAAAATGCATCAGTTTCAATATTTTTCACATTTTTCCCAATGATTAATGTTTCCAATTGTATACATTTGCTAAAAGCATTTCTTTGAATATCATTTACACTGTTAGGAATTATAACTTTTATGAATACGCATTCAAGGAATGCAGAAGCTTTGATTGTATTGATACTTGAACCAAATGAAATTGATAATAAATTACCACATGAGCTAAATGCACTAGATTCAATTAAAGTTACTGAATCAGGAATTTTGAATGTCTCCCCGGTATTTCCATTTGGATAGCAAACAATGCTTGTAATTGATTTATTATATAAAACGCCATCATTTTCATAATCAGAATAATATGGGTTTTCTTTGGATATTTTTATGAATTGGAGGCTACTACATTGAAGAAATGGATTTGTAGATATCGTAGATACTGTACTTGAAATTGTAACATCTTTAAGATTAATACAATTATAAAACATATTCACACCAATTGTTTTTACACCTTCATCAAAAAATACAACCTCAAGTTCAGTACACCAAGCAAATACATATTGCCTAATTGTAGTAAGTGGACATCTAAATGTTGCATTTTTTAATGCAGTACAGTTAAAAAAAGCTCTTCCTTCAATGGTTGTTATACCTTTTCCAAATGAAACTTTTTCTAAATTAGAGCAAAACTGAAAAGCATTTGGTCCAATTGACGTAACTGAGTCAGCAATTACAGCAGTTATTAAAAATTCCCATTCATAGAAAGCATCCTTCGGAATTTCAGTTATTCCACTTGTAATAACTACATGCTTTGTTTTATTTTGATATGTATTCGTAAATTCAGAAGAAGATGATATGGTTAATGTTTCTCCATTAAATGTTTGCAATGAATGTGATAAAAAAAAAACAAAAATTATTAAAATAAACCTATTCTTTATTTTTTCTTTTATTTTACTATGAATTAAGTTATATTTTATGAAAGAAAAATTTGTTTTAATAAAAATTATGAAGATTAATAATAAATTAACTGAACAATAAAAATATAAATTTATTTGTAAAGAATTAATAAGAATAAACAAATACTCAAAGAAAGAAGGTAAACATTTGATAATCTTAAGGAAACACATTAAAACTTTATTTGCTTCATCCAAAATGATTTTCTGTATATTTGCGTAAATCGATTGGGCGCCACAACGATTTATAGTAAAGTTATTTGCTATTTTGTAAATGTAAATATTGTTTTTACTCAAACCAAATTTGATACTTTTTTCCTTATAAGAGCAATATTTCAAGAGTTTAATTCTTCTATTATCTTGGTCATTTTTTGCTTTTATTTGAATTGCTGTCATCAAGAAATAACCCAACATTAAAACCCAAAACGAAAATTGGTCCGGCACCCTGCCACTTCTCTGAATTTTTGAATAAAGAATAAAGTATACAATTTGACACAAAAGCGATTTCACCCCGCTGGATTTTGTGGGGGAGGTTCGCGAATATTCAATCAAAAAATGGCCTGAAATAACTTTACTTTTTGACTAAACAGTTAAAAGTTGATAGCAAATCACTTTGAACTTTTTAACAGAAATTTTTAGGCTAAATACACACAAATTGAAATAAATGAAAGCTTGAATAAGTGAGGATAAAATCATAGATATGGGCCCCTTCCCTCCGAAGATTTTTCAAGGCGTTCTTTATGTTTTCTATTGGCAATAAAATTGTGTGTTGCTAATCTGACTTGATTTTAAGTTGAAGATGCTGTTTATTACACTCCTTCACCAATCATATGCAAAATTTATTCTTCATCACTACTTAAAAAAAAATCTTTTCTCCTTTAGCTTGAGTCACGAGATCTTAACTTAAAGCTCAGATTAACAATCATAATCAGAAAATGTGTATTTTTCATTTTGGCTAATTGAATCATTTTTACTTACTCAGAATCGTATTGGTAATTACTTTCATTTACAAGTCCACGAACAAAATCTTCAAATGAATCTGCCAATGGTGTAATTATATAGCCTACTTCCTGATCGATATGAACAACTTTAGGTTCTCCTTGTGGACCGCACTCACGGTAATCGAGGAAAATCATGTCATGTCCAGCAGATGGGCAATTACAAACTGCAACGCCAATCGGAGGATACTTCCATTCATCAATCATAAACTGAGAACCTAATTTCCCACAAATAGAGAACGATTTTTCACGACTAATGGCCATGATATCACTGATTGCAACATGATCTTTTGCCCATGTTGTCGGTGTTTTGGTCGGAAAGCAAGTATTGACAGGGATACCACCATTATGTTGTTTCATTAGCCAGATGTATGAAGCGGGTAACTTATAACCAAGCTCCTTTTCAATGCTTTCAATCAATTCATCAGAAGGCGGATCGCAGACAAGGGAATTTAAAGCATATTCACAGTCATTCCAGAAATTAGTAAAATCAACCCCTTCAAAGAACATATATGAAGTTGTGAGTTCTTTAGTGATGTGAACTTTGGCACTGTTACTTTCAAAAATCTGTGGACGACCGATAGAAAATTCTATTAACGATCGTCGATTTTCAGAACAATACGGTTTACTGCTTTAAATTCTCTATCGGTTGTTAGCAGTAAATAAACGTGCGCGAACGCAGTAATCTTATCAAAAGTGACATATAATTTCCTTTTTGGTGAAAAAAAAATGGATGAACTTCAATTTAATCGTTGGCTAGAGTGACATTAAAAAGCAAAATAAAAATGTTGTTTACTACTATTATCTTTTAGATTTCTTTTGATTATTTTTTTTATAGAGTTCCATCACTTCAAATTTACCAAAAAAATTCAACACTCAACGATAATAATTTTCTCGTTTAGATATGATTTTTTTCATTGGACTGACATTCCATTTTTGTTATTCATCAAATACATATTAAACTATTTTTGGTCCCTAACATCAGCGCAAATATAAAATTCGTATATTAACCAAAACTTTACTTAAACTTAACAATACTTTGTCTTCATTCAACAACAACAACAACAACAAAAACAATTTGACAAAAAGTATTTATTGTAATAATTTAAGAAGTTTTTGACATTCTACTTCAGCCTCATGGTGATAATTCTGTTGTTCCTTTAAGACCGCCACAATTTTCTCTTTCCATTTATCATTTTTACAAAGTTCCTCCAACAACGAAGCAACGGCATTTCTAATTTCGATATCTTCGTCATCAATTGTTATACAAATTTCGTTAAATTTTTTATCTATTCCATCAAATTCCTTATACATTAAACAAAACTTTGATAACATATTAATTGCTAACACTCTAATTTTTGTTATATGATCTTTTAATTTTTCGAGCAAATTATCATATGTAATATTCATTTGGTTAATATCATTTAATTTGATTTTATCTAAATATATATTTAATGATATTAAAGCGGAATATCTTTGATCATTATTTTTCAAATTTAATGAGTTATTTATTGTGTTGAAAAATAATTCTTTTTCTGTGTTAAATGATTCTTCATTATAACATTCATTTTCTAAAAGAGATTTAATCATTTCAATCGATTCATTATTCGTCGTTAATGAAATGAATTCTTTGCTTAAGTTTTTCAGCGATTTTTTATCTGCTAATTTTCGTATTATTTGCGTTGTTTCTTTTGGATATTTTTCATATACTTTCAAAAGAATATGTTCAACTTCTTTAATGCTACCTAAAATCGCATCAGTTGGCGTGTTATCTAATAATATGTATACATACGATGGCGTTAGTTCAATTGTTTTAAGTAATTCAGTGAAATTATTCGAAATTATTTCGGAAATTGGCCTCGAAAATGAATTCATAAAGTATTTCATCGCATCCGAATTTTCACATATCTTAAATATGATGTATAAAAGTGAAACGGAATTGTTATCAACAAAATTTTCACTTTTTCGAATCATTGAAATAATTAATTGTGTCAAATAATCAATGGATTCTATGGCTTGATAAGTTCCAGCCGTCTTTAATGTGTTTAATATTGTTATTAAATCATCGTAAGTCGGTTTACTATTAATTATTGTGGTGGTCAATATCATTAAGATTTGTTTTGGTCCATCATTTGTTAATTGTGGAACTAATATGGAAATAATATCTGACGCAGGTACATTGGATGAAAGTATGGCTATAAGTTGAAGTGATAATTCATACTCATTTTTAAAATCGCGTAATGAGATGGAAGTCGATCGTATAATTTGTGGAACATATCGAGTTGAATACCCAAACGAGATATGAAGAATGGAACGCATTGATAAATAACTAAACATTCGTTTAGTTTCGGTCCAATCAGATATCATTGGTACCAAATAATTCATCCATTTAGGAAACAAATCTTGTATAATGTGTACTAATCCTCGTGGTATTTCTCTTCCAGTTTCATCAAATTTTTCATTTTCAAAATATTGAAGTTCTATCTTCATGTCATCTTCTTTATCTTCTTCATGTTGTTTGCCAATTGCTACAAGAGCATCAAAAGCTAATGTTGCTTCTTCTGTTGATTCATCATTTTTGATCGGCGTATCAATAAAAATAGGACGTTTAGGAACGATAGGTGTAACGTAGTAAAAAAGTGGAATCATAAGCGGATGATACATAACATGACGCATTGGATGCTTAACAAGTATCTTACGACAAAAATGAATAATTTCTTTACGAACTGAATCATTATGATCTTCAATTAACTTTTGAAGCACTTCAAAAACTTTATCTATATCTTCATAATAACCAGATGCAATTAAAAGTTTTGCTAATGTACGTAATGAACATTTTCGAACTTCATTATGTCTATGAACACAATTAGGAAGAATTACTTTCATAAGAAGACCACCAAGTGGTTGTATTGATTGTGATGATGATTTTTTAATAACAGAATCAAGAACTTGGCATGAAATGCGTTTCATTTTAGCATCATTGGATTTGAAAGAAAAGCGTAAAACTGGCTCCATTGGAATTACAAAGTTATCCCAACTAGAAGGATAACTAGCTGGTGAAACTAGATCAATAAGATTTAATAATAATTTCATCGAACGTAATTGAATTTGTTCTGCTGGTTCAACATCTGATTTTAGTCTGGCTAGAAGAGGAGGTAAAACGTAAGTGAGAGTGTCAATTAAATTAGTGTTCCCAAGTTGCTTCAAGTAAGATGTAATACATAAAACACAATTTTCACGAACATTTTCTGTATCATCACTAAAATGAATTAAAATTGGAGTAATTATGTTTTGAAGGAAAATCCCTGGATCAGAGATTAAATTTGGATATATTTTTTTCTCGATCAATTGCTCTGATGCTCTGATTTTCTGACTACGAATTTTGTTATCTAGTTGTTTTATTAATCGCTCAACTTCATGAAGAGCAGACGAATTTTTGTCTGAATTCATGATAAAGAAAACGTATTAGGGGTACCCAAAAATATGGCCGGCCAAATAACAGTTCATATTAATAACGATCAAAACCCATACAAAGTTCATGGAGAAAAAACGTTTTTTAATGGATTTCACATCGCAACTTGTTTTAAATCCTTTTCTTGTACCTCGACCCCGTGAAAATATACAACCTGCAAACAAAAATAATTTTCGACCTTGTGACACATTCAAAACATTATTTATTACAAAAATGAATTATGAACATGTATTAACTCGTCAAAACATTATGAACGAGCTTGAAAAGAATTTGGCCTCAATAGAATCCCTTCAATGCGCTAAACTTCATCAAACAGAAAAAACTAATATTCATAATGGTTCAATTTCCCTTTTTTTAAGATATCTAATTGATCCTCAAATACCACTAAACTCACTAATTCCTGTTCCATCATTTGATTCGCTCAAATTCCAAGAGTTACTTAATCATTGTTTCGATATGAAAGTTCCACCAGCACGTGCTTGTTGGGCTATAAAGCATTTTACAACTCAAGAAAATATTGATCCGTTTATAATAACACGTCTTTATCAAAATAATTGGAATGATGAAAAAGATCCTGAATATTTTGTTAATTTATCCTATTCTTTATATACCAAATATTTACTTCTCAATCCTCAATTTATTGAGTGGCTTATTAAAGAGATACCAGTACAATTTTTATCAATATTTAAAAAAGAAATATTTTCATCATTTCATTTTCTAAAACTTGCCTTAAAAATTCATAAAGCTTCATTTTTTAACATTATTTATGATAAGCTTATTACACATAATTCACAACTGATACAGTTGGCAATCAATTCTATTGAGAAGAAGCGAATTTTAGATCAATACATTCACAAAATAATTGAACAGAACCAATTCAATCGAATTCAATGCTTTTCTGAAATTTTGGATGAAACCGGTGACACTTTTTTAAAAGTCAGGCAACAACTAATTAATAATTATCCCAATTATAACATAACATTATTAGAAAAGGAATTTGAAAACAATATATTTTTTCTAACATATGATAAAAAAGAAATTTTATTGCTTGATTTAATATCTTTAGTTTTAAGTTTTCCTATTGAATCATTAACATTAATTGTTCCTATTATTTCGATTTTTATTAAATTATTAAATATTCCATTTCCTTTAAAAACATTTGTTGACTTTTTATTAAATAATGTTCAAAACGTTCAACGATTAATTGAACTCTTTTTCGAATTACAAGTCCAAGGACTATTTCAATATTCGACTTTTTTTAGCATAATAAAAGAAACTGCGTTAACTATAGTTAATTCTGAGACTGCTAAAGTATTAATATATAATTTGCCATCATATGAAAACAATAATTTAACATATGAAAATGTTTTATCTTTAGTTAATCGATTTGAACCATTAAATGAATTCGATAAAATAATAAATGAGTCATTCAAAAAGAAAATTTTTGATTTAAGACTTAAAACAATTCCAATGTTTTATCGTTATCGTTATGGATTAATACTATTAAAAGATAACGTAATAGACATTCATCAAAAAATTAATATCTTTGCTAAGTTAAAATTGGAATATTTAATTCCATTTCTAATTAAGCAAAAGACAAATATTTCATTAAAGTTTTTGCCTGTTTGTAAAAGATTGAAATCATCGTTTTACTTAAGGAAAAATTTAGAGTTTGTAGAGTTTAAAGATGTTGTTTCATATGATTTTAATGCAATGAAAAAATTCTTTCATAATAATTCTTTTGTTTGTGATATTTTTTCCTATGATAATATCTTCAACTTAAAAACAGAAAAATATTTTTTGAACTTTTTCGATTTGTTTCTAAAAAATTTGTTATCTTTTTATTCACTTTCTGGAAAAATTCTTTTGAATTTATTTATTGATTTCTTAAATGCGAAAATAATACCAAAACCGAAAATATTATTTATGAATAAATTATTAAATATTTTAATTGATAACGAAGAAATTTGGAATAAAAATATAAATTTAAATGAAGTATTAAAATATTTTTTTAAGAAAATTTTCATGAAAAAATATTTTTTACCTTCTGAAATAATAAAAGTAATTTATGAAAAAACAAATTCATTAGATAATAATTTAATGAGTATAATTTTTGATGTAATTAATAACAATAATTTCATTTTCCAAAATGTTATATCAAAGGAATTATTTGATTTATTTCAATATGATTCTGATTTTCTTGTAAAAATTGTCACAAATAAATTAATTTTTACTTTTATCTCCGATAAATTATTTTCTAATTTTAGAAATACAAATTTCGGTAATTTGTTATTCGGAACATTACCAAACGAATTAATATCACCTGATCTTAACTTAATGTTTGATTATTTTTTCGAAAATGTTACAATCGAAAACTTAAACATTTGGAGTCTTTGGTTAAAATATAGAATTTTATACATTGATAATTTTCCTATTTTAGAACACTTCGATAAAAAAAATTCATATATTGAGTTTTTAGTTAAGAAATTTAATGATTATAATAAGTATAACATAAACATTAACATCACAAACTCATGGAAAATAATTTGTGATAATGAGGAAATTGCTTTAATTTGTATCGATTTCTTTTGGAAAGATTTAAGTGAAATTGAATATGATGTTTTCATACAATTGTTGAAATATTTAAACGAAAGAGTTTTTCAAGATTTATGTAGAAGAGTTATAAGTTTAGATTTGGATCCGAAAATTGTTTCTTCTGTTTTTATCATATATTGTAAGAGATTTAATAAGAATTTTAATGTTTCTTTGACAACTGATATAGGAATAAAATTAATTTCTATTATCATAAAAATATATTTTGAAAATTTAAATAATTTACAGTTCGTTATTGACGCGTTTAATTATTTAATATTTAAATTATCTAAAAAAGATAAGGACTTTCAAGATATGTTTAATACGAATATAAGAGATCATTACATGAAGATTCCTGATGAAATTAGAAAATTTGTTTTGTTAAATCAAAAACAAACTACCAAAAAGAAAAAAACAATATTTTATATATAAAAATTGTTTTTAATTATTTTTTTTCTTTTGAAAATATTTACATAACTTAATGTAAAAACTTTTTTTCCAAGAAATGCTAAAATTTTTTTTTATATAAATAATATTATTATTTTTCAAATGTCGAAAATTACAAAATTTATATGAACAAAAAACTTGATTTCATTTCCGATCTCCAAAATAATCACAACACATTTTGTCTTAATATATTTGATAAATCTTTTAAGAAATAATTATGTCTTTTTGTATTCTATTTTACATTTTTGTGCCACTTCCTTTGCAAACTCCTTAATTCTAATTTTATTAAATGCTTTAATTACAATGAACTTTTAATAATTATTTTAAGCAGAAAATATTTTTGTTCTTTTCCGACCTGACAATGAACAGGCTAATTTTTATAGTTAACTTCTGCATAAGAACGCATTTAATGAAGAATACGGATTAGTAAATCCCTAAATAATGTTGCTCTATTTTTATAATAGTTCAGAAATCTATATTTATACATCAAATAAACATTGGTCCTCATATCTCTAATTATATATTCGCACAAATTACTAATTCGCATTAGGCTTAGCAATGTTAAATAACTTGTTCTTATAAAGCTTTAATTTAGTTATGGTGGCATGACATCATTTGAATTGTACATCATTTGAAGCATTTTATCCCTTACATCTTCACCATTTTCATAAAATAGAATCCCCTTATCCCTCTTTAGATATTCAACTGTAGCTCCGGCTGTAAGTGATACAACAGCATTGAGAATAAACCCAGCAACTCCCCCAGGTCCCAAAAGAAAACTACCTACGGCACCAGCAATAGATGATACTGAATAGTTTGCAAGATTTTGAAGAACCCAATGATCACATCCTTTTTCGTAAACAATAATTGATGCGTGGTACGTTGGGATATAGATATACTCAACTTTACAGCCTCTTTTGAGTTTTGTTATCACTGCATTTATCTTGTCGTAAGCATGGAAGTGATCAATACGGAGACCACAAATAGCCATAACAAGGGCATAAGCATCATCTTGACTGAACGGTACAATGTGACTTCCATTGAAAGTCTTTTGGTTTTTCATTACATATCCAACAATTTCCCAAACTCTGTCTATTGAATCATGAGAACCACAATTTGCACCAATATAATCTCTTGTTGCTTCTAAGCATTGAATAAGAGCTTGGTATTCATTTCCTGTATGAGACGCATAGATTTTCTTTTCCATGTGAATGATATGAACTTTTTGATAATTTTTTTTTTAAAAAATGCCACGCTTTCTGTGGGTTGGCAAAAAAAAAAAAAAAAAAAAAATTAGACTGTGTTGTGAAGAAATTTTGGTTAGGAAAAGTGAACTGAGATGACTTCATTTTTGATATAAAGTATTGAATTTGGCTTTACCCAATGGGTTGGGTTTTCATTATCCCAGTAGAATTGGGAAAAATTGGCATCATTAGATGGAGTTTTATACAATAAAGAAATTATCCAAATGGAAATAACACCAAATCTTTCAAAATTCCAGATTCAGTAACTTCAGTTGAAAATAGTGCATTTGATGGTTGCCAAAGTTTATTAACAAATTCATTAGGAAAAAGTGTGGATACAATACAAATTCTTGCATTATCTCGGTGTATATTCACAAATTTTATAATTACAAGCTTGTAACTGTTACTGGTGTTAAAGGAATGGCCATTTTTTATCTTGCAAACAATTAGAAACATTAATTATCAAAAATTGGAACTTTTCATCTTGTTCTTCACTAAAATGTACTTATTTTTATGGTGAAACTTCTCCATCATTTACCAATGTTTTGGATTGTAAATCAAATTTTTGTATATGCCATAAACGGGCAATAGTGGAGAAATAACCGTGTGATACCATTTGAATGAATTGAAAAACTCACAAATTTATGCTTTGAATGTATTTTTAATTAAAAAATAATTAAACACAGAATTAACGTATTTCCTTTGACGGTTTTTGCTCAGAAAAAGACTTTTTTGTTTTTGGAACAACAAACATTCATATTTTAATGTGGTGCTATTTACCGATTATAACAATGCAAGTGACAACTAAAAATTGTTGTTTTATTGTAAATTCGAATTTTAACCATTTTTTGCAAAATAAAAACAATAAATTTCATATAAGCAAAAAATGCAATTTCTTCTTCGATTTTCAAAATAAAACTTCTGTAAATTATATTAATATTATTAATAAATCTATCAAACAAATTGTTTTGAAGAAAAACAATGAAAACAATTTGAATATAATTAATTCTATATCAAATTTTAATTTTTCATTTCTTTTTCATAATTTAAATAATTTTACTCATTTTTTATATTTTAGTTCCATCAAATTTTTAATCAATTTCAGACAAATTAATAAATATTTATTCTTTCTTTTTGATTCATTCCAAATAATATCAAAAATCTATTATTATTTAATTTTATTAATTTTTATTTATTCTTTAATAAAACATAACTTAATTCACATTCGAATCAAAGAAAAAATAAATTACAAATTTATTTTAACAATATTTGTTTTCTTTTTTTCTCATTCGTTACAAACATTTAGTGATGAAACAGGTACATTAATAATAACTAATTCAAGTGAATTTACAAGTGAATATCAAAACTATACGATGCATGTCATCATTACGAATGAAATAACCGAAATTCCAAATGAAGCTTTCTCTGATTGGAATTCATTGATTTCTGTTGAAATTGGTAATTCAGTTACTTCAATTGGAGGAAATGCATTTCAAAGTTGCTCTAATTTAGAAAATGTCATTTGGAGAAAGTATAACAAATATTGGGGTTTATGCATTTAGATATTGTACTGCATTAAAAAATGTAACATTTAAAAGTAATCTTAGAACAATTGGGGAAAATGTCTTCAATGGATGCGAAGGACTTGAAACAGTGTTTTTTAATGAAGGTGTAAAAACAATTGGATCAACAATGTTTCAAAATTGTTATAATCTTACATATGTTACAATTCCAAGTACAGTTTCTTCAATATCCACAAATCCATTTCTTCGCTGTTATAGTCTTCAATTCATCAAAATTCGTAAAGAAAATTCATATTATTCAAATTATGAAAATGATGGGGTTTTATATGATAAAGAAATTACGAAACTTATTAGTTATCCAAATGGAAATAACAGCGAAACATTCAAAATTCCAGATTCAGTAACTTCAATTGAATCGAATGCATTTGATTCATGTAAAAATTTATTGTCAATTTCTTTTGGAGCTAATGTAAATATAATCAAAGATTTTGCATTCAATAATTGTTTATTTACAAATGTCATCATACCAAACACTGTTACAGAAATTCAATCAATGGCTTTTTATTCATGTAAAGAATTAGAAACATTAATCATTGGAAAGAATGTAAAATCATTTGGAGCGGATGCATTTTCTTATTGTTCTTCACTTAAGTGAATATATTTTTATGGTGAAAATTCCATCTATTAATGGAAATTGTTTCAATGGAATTAATGAAATATATGTTATGGTGTATGAAACATATCAAAATGAAAAATTTGGAGAATTAAATATAACCAAAGATATAATTGATGGATGTTTGCCAATGCCAACATTAATATTCACACAATCAAATTTTTTTGCACAAATTAATACATATACTAAATCAAATACATATACACAAAGTAATTCATTTTCTCAATCAAAAACATATATTAAATCGAATACATACACAGAATCATTTTCATCTGATGTCACTTTCTCACATTCTTTTGTTTTATCATATATTTTATCATATTCTAAATCATTAAGTATTTATAGTTCTTATTTAAATTCATTTATTATTACTAAAATAAATTCATCTTTAAAATATATTCAAACATTCATTGTATATTATGATTATACAGTTATTATTTGTTCAAAATATTTCACATATTATTCCAATTTTTATGTTATTTATGAAAACAAAGAAACAAATAATAATAATGAAGATAAGACATATATTTATATTATTATTGGAGTTTTAATTGGAGTCATTGTTATTGTTTCGATACTTGTTATTATAATAATTCGTATTCGAAATCACAAAGGAAAAAGTTATGAAGAATCAAACGAAAGTAGTGAAATAGAAATAGAAACAAATAACATTTCAACTGAATATCTACAAAATAATATTAATGAAGAAGATCCATTTGCGAAAGATTTTAAAGAAGATAATTTTATTGTTCACATTTAATGCGAATAGCACAAAATCAATAAAATATATTTTACTTCATTAATAACATTTTATTTCTTACAAATATTTATATATATATATACTTATTAAAACACATTACTTTGGTAATTCCATTAATTTCTCCACCAAATTACATATGTAATTTAACATATTTCTTTGGTATGTTGTACAGTTATT
Organism: Histomonas meleagridis; assembly: GCF_020186115.1. NCBI lineage: Eukaryota > Parabasalia > Tritrichomonadida > Dientamoebidae > Histomonas > Histomonas meleagridis. The sequence goes on from NW_027150916.1 coordinate 258,386, forward strand.
AATTTTTATATTTACAATTTTTTCATTCCATTTTATGATCCCATCGATCATTGCCTTCGCAACAATTAAGCATTCATATACTGATATCATTTTTATTGCACATAACTTATCGAATATATTCATCAACAAAATTCCATCACTCATTCTATACGCAACAATTATATTCCATAATCCATCATTAGTGAATTGGATTTTTTTATCTTTTAATTTTTGATATCTAAAAATTATTGAATTTGCAGTTGTTATTACATCGTTAAAAAATTTCGACAACGGAATGTTATTTAAATCATATGAAAGAATTGGCTCTTGTTCAATTCCTTCATCCACCAACAAAAAATATTTTTCATTTTTATTATTATTATTATTATCATTAATTATATTTAATTTATTATAATGATTTAAATTTTTATTTATATTTTCATTTGTTATATTTTGTTCATTTTTATTCACATTCATTAATTCTTTAAATTTCTCATTACCAATTAAATTAATTAAATTTATTATTGTTGTTAAATATTCGGAATATATTCCAAATATCGGCGATTTACTTATTCGAATTTCTTGCTTCGAAAATAAATCAAATTTATGATGCATTGGCCATCCATTTGAATATGATGCAATGTTTAGAAATTGTATTGCTTCTTCGTATTGCGCTTGGAGAATACATAACTTGGAAAGAAGTATTGGGGATAAAGGAAAGTCCCAAATCGATGAAAACAAAATTGGTACAAATTTTTTGCATTTTTGTATTTCTTTTGTTTGAAGTAAATTATTAAAATGTAATTGAATTAAAATAATGTCATCATAATAATTCGTAATATGTGTGTCGATAAAATATGATAAAGCTGTAAAAAGTTGGGATGTTTTTGGTATAATGTTCCATATATATGAATAAAGTTGTGGATATTTATTTCCAAATTGATGAAATATTGATGAAGCTTCACGCGTGCTATGAAGTAAAGAAATCATTCGAGAGAGCGAAAAAAGTATAGAATTATCGATTTTATGATTTTCTAAGATAAATTTAATATCATCGTATGTGATTGGAGGTGGTGGAAAATGAATAATATTGTTCGTTGTCATGGTGGAGCCTCCAAAAATAAAAAGATATACAGGATAATTGATGCGATAATAACGAAGAGCACATGAACATCGAAGTTCTTGTGAATTAAAATTAGGCGTTAGAAGTTGATCTATGTTTCCAATTCTTTCAAAAGTAATGTCTTCTTGACGAAATGAGTTATAACAATTACAAACAACATTGACGATTTTATATTTGTTGGAGGATTGATTATTTTGAATATTTTGATATGACTCAAGTTCATCAACATATTTGGTGAAGCTTGAAATACTATCAAAAAAAATTCCTGAAATATATTGGAAAACATTTTCTATTTCTGGCTTTTTTGTATTGATTTTTTCTTTTGTAATAACCATCAAATCATCAGGACCTAAGCTCCCATAAGCTTCTGTGCGTTTTTCTCTTTGAGATACTTGCAATTTTGGTTCTTCTCTCATGGGTCAAACCTAAACGGCTCCCAAACGTTGAATCGATTCAAACTTTCCGAATAAAAAACGTTAAATTTAACGTACACTAAACGCCTAAAAACTGTCACAAAATGAATCATTAATTTATCTTTAAAGATAATGATTTAAAAACATATAATAAAATAATTTTTTAAAAATTATTTTTGTATCATGATTTAAATAGTTGAGGTATTTAATAAAAATTAATATGTTTCTTTGTAATTATCAAATAAAATTATTCTTCAATAATAAAATAATTAGAAATTATAAGAAAAATCTCGAGAATGTCCTTTTAACACTTTGATATTCAATTTATAACTTTTATAGATATTTCCTAATGATTAAATTTTATACTCCGGAAAAAAACGCGAAGCGCATTCTTGCTTAAAATAAAATCTCTTTTATTTGCAAATGCTGCACTTTTTCTTAGGGTTTGGTTGAGTAACTGGTTCTGGTTCTGGCTTAGGCGGAGGTGCAGGAGGCTCTCTCTCTTTGAGGTACTCCTCAGCGGCACATTGAAAGAGTGGTTCTATACCTTCTCCGGTTAAAGCACTTGTTTCCATATATTCAACCGAAAGTTGTTGAGCTAATTCCCTCCCTTCATCTTCTGTTATTTCTCGATTATCAAGATCAGTTTTATTTCCGCATATAAAAATAATAGCATTTTCTTCATTTTTAACATTTTCATCGTTATACCATGATTCTATTGATTCAAATGAGCTTCTGGCGACCTTAGCTTCTGGAGGTGTATCTGGAGGATCTCCAACTGCATAAACGATAATGAAAATGTTTGCATTTCGACAATATTGTGGTACCATACTTCGATACTTCTCTTGGCCAGATGGATCCCAGATGACCAAGTCAATTTTTTTCCCTCTAACCACAATATCTTTTGAAAAATTATCAATTCCAAGAGTTGGATTAGTGAGGTCAAATGCTCCTTCTACAAATCGCTTTGCGACAGCTGTTTTCCCTACGGCAGCATTGCCAAGCATTACAACCTTTAGAGTCATTAGAAAATGCTGTCAAAAATGTTTATTTTCGATACGATAACCTCCTTAAAACTCAGAAGCTATTTCTATGCTTTACTTCAGTTTTGAATGTATATTTGGTCTTGGATATTTAATATAATAATCCAAACAAAAAAGTTCGAAAAAGAACACAGCAAATTAATAAACGGCCGCTGAACGTAATTTTTTTTATCAAGGTTTTTGATTTTTTTTTAAGATGTTATAGAAATAGAATCAAAAAATTAACAGTACTATCTTCACATATTATAATCCAATATAATTTTGTATGTGAATTAATGTAAATGTAATTTGATTATCCAAATAATTGACACTGTCCTGTTCGAGAATTGAAAACTCATTTCTCTCTCTACAAATTCTTCAATTGTCTGCACATAAAGATGGAATTAAGTTATCGTATTTTGGAAAACCATTAATAAAGATAGGTTTCCACAAGCAGTTCGAATCTTTTTGCTAAACATACATTATTGCCCTTCACAAAAGAAACACCAACTCACATAAGTGATAGCTTTTGCAGTAAGTAAGAGAACACTTTTTATTTTAAAATTATTGAAAAAGATCAAAGGATAAGCTTCTTAAAAAAATTCTTTTTTGTGACAAAGAGGCGAATGAAATAAATGAGGAAAAAATCACACAAAAGAATTGAAATTTGACGATTCTAGAATTGTATGAATTTCGGAAAATAAATTCATTAAACAATAAAAATCTATATACTATTGTATTAAAAGTATTTTTTTCTATTTCACAAGATATTTTCATTTTTTTGTATGCGCTGAAGGTGAACTCACAAATGAAGAACGTTTAAAATTATAATGGAAAAATCTCCTTTTGCAACATTATTTAAGCAAATTATCGATGATGACCTTGATGCTGTCATGCCTACAATAATTGAAAACAATTGGTTTAATGTACGTTTTGATCGATATGTTCCAGGAATGAATAGATATTCGCTTTTATCAGGAGCGCGTCCATCAATAGTTGCTGTTGCTGCATATTTCGGATCTGTTGATATTTTCCGTTTCTTAATTGCAAATCAGGCAGATCTTAATCAAGCAGATGAAAAAGGAGTTCCACCTTTAATATATGCAGTTTCAGGTGGTCACATTGAAATTCTTCAGGCAATAGAACTATGGGAAGGTCTTGACACAGAAACATGTGAAAGTGTTTTTCGATATGCTGCAGAATGTAATCAACTTGAAATGTTATTATATTTTGATACACATATCAAGAATACAAATCCTCTTACAACTGACAAGCGTGGTATGAGTGGTCTTCATTATGCTTCCCAAAATGGTAACATTGAAATAATGAAATTCTTTATTGATAAAGGTGCCGACATCAATCTCCCAGCTTCTGGCTTTCAAGACAGGACACCATTACATTGTGCCTCTACCCAAAAGAACGCCTCTGCTGTCGAATTTTTATTAAATTGTTCAAACATTGATTTGACCAAAACCACAACATTTGGTGAAACCCCGCTTCATCTAGCTGCATCTCCCGGCTTTCTTGATAATGTAAAACTTCTTGTTCAAGCAGGCATTGATGTAAATGCCAAAGACAGTGTCACTTTTGCACTTTTCGTGTTTATTCTTAATTTTTTCTACAACCGCCATCCTTAATGCTATTATTAACAATAAGAAAGAAGTCGTTGAATATTTACTTACAATACCTAACATTGATCTAAGTGTCGTTAATTCGTTTTTTTCTTTTTCATTTCAGGAGTTTTTTTAATTTTTTTAAGAATGCATTTTTAGAAGCTATTTCATTAAAGCATGATGAGATTGTATCAATGATTCTTGAGCACTCAACACCCGAATTATTTGATAATGTGGTTTTACATTCGATCGTTGATACGAGTACTGATATTGATCTCTTGAAATATCTTGTTTTCCAAATGCATTGTGATGTTAATAAGAAAAATGATTCTAATGAAACTTTACTTGCATTTGCTATGAGAAAAGAGGCATATGAAGTTGTGAAGTTTCTTGTAACGATTGAAGATGTGAAACTTGGAAAGTTACAAATCGCTAACCATTACGGATTCTCTCGAATGAAGCCGCTGCCTGATGATGTGCTACAGTTTATAGATGAGAATAATCCGGAAATAGCTAATGAGTATAGAAATCAGATGGATGAATTCATGAAAACAAGGAGAAGATAAAGTAAAAAATTATTAAAAATTATTTTTGTGTGTGATCGGAATTGAAAACAATTGTCATAAATGAAAAGATTAGACAAAGCCTTTAAAATGAAGAAATTTTTTTCTGTGGTATACATCCTATCGATCATTGAATTTGTTCATCGTTTATCCAGTTTTATGTTTGACTTAGTGATGCTTACTTTTTATTCATATGTTTATCCTACTTCTAACCTGCAATTTTCGATTATTATGTTGTACACATTTTTAGCTAAAAATTATTTCATCTGTTCCTTTTTTGTAATGTCTTTAAAATATTATTTAGAATTTTATTCTTTCAGTTTTTACAAGAAAAGATTTGGTAAATATAATTTCTTCTTCGTTTTGTTATATTAACTACAATAAAATATGTTATAACATAAACATGTTTAACTTCTGAAGAAATAGCATTTTTTGCGAACGAATATATTTTGAGTATCACAACACAATATAGTAGTATTATTATATCAAAAATCATAAAAAGTTATCCAAAAATGAATCACCTATTTTTCATGAATGAATTTAAATCTTTACGTGTAAATGAATATTAAATATTAATAAGATTATTTTGAAAAAAATTTATAAATATAATTGAGTTATTATTTATTTTGTCATAAAATAAAGTGTTATACCGAATTTTAGAGGAATCCTTCATTCTTCTGTAGGTCCATTGGAATAATCATTATACTCTTGACTGTAGTCATAACCTTCTTCTTCAACTGCTGTTTTCAATATTTAAAACAATTTTCAAAAAATATTTGTAAACTTCATATTATTAAAATAAAGACCGAGTAAGACGGACGGGTACTTTTAGTGTTTTTTTTTCTTTTTCAAGAAGCAATTTGACTATTCATAAATGGCCTTTGTTAAATATCCAATCAAGTGCTGTTTTAAATAATTTAAATAATTTTTAAATTTTATTTTAAAATAAAAAATTATTAAAATAAATATCAAATTAAAAATCTTAAATATTAACATCATTTCCTTTCTCATTATAAGGCGATTTAACTATTTCTGTATGACCTCTATCAGAAGCTAAAATAAGTGGTATTTTAAATAATTTAAATCTCATTTATTTTGATTATAATTTGAGCATATCCGATATATTTGTTGTAAAAATGGTGAAATAACAGAAATTGAAATTTTGACTATATAACTGGTCCAACCACCATTTTTTGAGTGAAATTGAATGCTTGTAAAAAATATGCTTTTCTCATGAAACAAAGATAACATATATTTTCATCTTTTTCATGAAAACCATTAAGTTTTATGTGGCACACAATCAAAGGTTTACCGTATCCTCTTTCTGATAAAACCTAATGGTTCTGTACAGCGCTAGATTTAAATAATTTGACTAACATATATTATTTAATGCAGCACAAATAGTTACACGTAAAAACATTATAAATAGTTATTTTTTATATAAACATGTTTTTAATTTACTATTATGCGTAAAATTGAACGGTTTTATATACTAGTACTTTTTTGTAATCCAATTAAATTTTGATTTGATATTATATTTAATGAAGAAAAAGCCAAAGCAAAATAAAAAGTTAAGAACATCTGAACTCAAATACCTACAAAAGATAGAAAAAATTATTTTTGATATAAAAAGAGATAATATTGAGGAAAATGTTAATCAATTATTGTTTTTATTTAACAAAAAAACTCAATTCTCTTTTAATTATATCGTTTGTCAATTAATATATTCTTATATTTTATATAATACCAATGATGGTGAACTTTGTATTCAAATGCTTCAATTAATTCAAACTAAAGAAAAATATTGTTCTCGAATTTTTGATGTTTTTACACAAGTTCTCCTTAACTATAGCTCTAATGAATCATTATATCTGCTACATTGTATGACTAAACGAAATATTATAGATAAAAGTATATTGTTACAATTTAAAGCAAAAGAATGTCCAAGTAAAGACATTTGAAGGTGCTTATGAAGTATCAATTAAATTTCATCGAAATGATGTCTTTAAATATATTTATGAAAATAATTTTGAGAAATATAAAAAAATAGAAGAGTTAGCAAAGATATGTCTTTATTCATTTAATTTTGAAGTTTTCTCATTTTTACTTGAACAAGGGCTAACAATTAATGAAGATATTATTAATCTATCAGTAAAAACAGGTAATTTATTTCTGACGAAATATTTCATCAGAAAAAATGAAATTCCAAAAGATATTTTAATTGAAGCAATAAATTCAGGAAATATTGAACTTGTTAAATATATAATTGAGCAAGATGGAATTGATCTCTATTATGAAAACATATTTTTATTTTGTTTAATATTTATTTTAATAATTTTATATTTCAATATTGATTTTAGAATATTATAATATCATTTGAAATTACTCCTATTTGTGCATGTTTAAAAGGATATATTAATCTTGTTAAATTTTTTATTTTAGAAAAAGGTGTAAATGTTAATATAAAAAATATTTTTTTAATATAATTAGTATTAATATAAATTTTTTAATGATTTTTATCATAATTTAATGTTTATTTAATGAATTTTTTTCTCTTCTTCATGCAGCATGTTCAAATAACCATGTTGAAATTGTTCAATTTTTACTTGAGCAAAAAAATATTGATATTAATGTGAGAACTATTTCTTGATTTGATTTAAAACAGTTCTTATTTAATTTATGGTATTTCTTGAATTTAATTGATTCGGCAATTTTAATAGCAAGTAAAAAAGGTCATTTTGAAATTGTTCGTTTACTTGTTGCAAATGGATGTAATTTAAATTCTAGGAATGTTAACTTATTAATCATAACGTTTATAAAAACAGTTTTATGTTTTATATCAAATTATGGATTTTTCATCAAAATAATTTGAAACAGCAATAAACCAAGCATATGAAAACAAATATTATGATGTTTTTCAGTTCCTTCTTAATCACAATGATAATGATTTAAATGATAAAAATTTTTTTTCATTCTATTTGAAAATTTTTCATTATAAAATTTGGAGTTTTTTTGATATATTTGAAACACTGCTTTTGTTAGCAATTAAAAGAAATCAAAATGGAATTGTTAAATTAATTCTTGAGAAAAAAGGAATCGATTTCAATGCGAAAGATATCAATTTACTCTGTATAAAATTTATTTTAATAATTTTATATTTCAAAATAATATTTGGAAATTATTTAAATTATTTGAAACAGCACTAATTTATGCATCTGAAAAAGGTTATACAGAAATAGTTAAATTACTTCTTAAACAAAAAGGAATTGATATTAATGCTAAAGATATTTATATGTTTTATATAAAATTTATTATAATAATTTGATATTTCAAAATAATATTTGGAAATTATTTAAAATATTTAATACAGCACTTATTTGTACATCTTCAGAAGGTCATATAGAAATAGTTAAATTACTTCTTAAACAAAAAGGAATTGATATTAATGCTAAAAATATTTATTTGTTTTATTTAAAATTTATTATAATAATTTTGGATTTCAAAATAATATTTGGAAATTATTTAAATTATTTAATACAGCACTTATGTTTGCATCTTCAAATGGTCATACAGAAATAGTTAAATTACTTCTTGAACAAGAAGGAATTGATATTAATGCTAAAGAAGTTTATATGTTTTATTTAAAATTTATTATAATAATTTTGGATTTCAAAATAATATTTGGAAATTGTTCAAATTATTTAAAACAGCACTAATTTATGCATCTGAAAAAGGTTATACAGAAATAGTTAAATTGCTTCTTGAACAAGAAGGAATTGATATTAATGCTAAAAATATTAATTTGTTTTATTTGATATTTATTGTAATAATTTTGGATTACAAAATAATATTTGAAAATGATTTAAATTATTTAGAACAGCACTTATTACAGCATCTTTAAATGGTTATATAGAAATTGTTGAAGTGCTTCTTGAACAAGAAGGAATTGATATTAATGCTAAAGATATTTATTTGTTTTATTTGATATTTATCTTAATAATTTTGGATTACAAAATAATATTTGGAAATTATTTAAATTATTTAGAACAGCACTTATTTGGGCATCTTTAAATGGTTATATAGAAATTGTTGAAGTGCTTCTTAAACAAAAAGGAATTGATATTAATGATAAAGATATTTATTAATTTGTTTTAATATTCATTTTAATAATTTTGGATTACAAAATAACATTTGAAAATTATTTAAATTGTTTAGAACAGCACTTATTTGGACTTCTGAAAGAGGTTATACTAAAATAGTTAAATTACTTCTTGATCAAGTAAGTATTGATATTAATGCCAAAGATATTTATTTATTTTATTTGATATTTACCTTAATAATTTATTATTTCAAAATAATATATGGAAATTATTTAAATTATTTCAAACAGCACTTATGAAAGCATCTTATTCTGGTCGTATAGAAATAGTTAAATTACTTCTTGATCAAAAAGGAATTGATATTAATGAAAGAGATATTTATTTATTTTGTTTAAAATTTATTTTAATATTTTTGGAAATTATTTGAAACAGTTGAACTATAGAAATAATATCCGACTATAGCTTAGATTATACCAATTATTGTATTGACTTATAAAACATAAAAGAATGAATAATCGAAAAAATTAGAAAAGAATTTAAGGTTGGAACGGGTGACAAAAAAACGGCCCCAGGGATCCCTAAGCAAATTTAAATTTAATGTCAAGGAAAATTCACATGATGAAAAAACCAGTCTGTAGAGTAAAAGATATTATACAACAAAGGACAGTGAAACAGCAATTCTCAAAAGAGAATGAAAAAAGCCTGAATCCACGGTTAAACAAGGAAAAAAAAATTCAAACATTTTTACTTCAAAATTTTAAATCTTTTTTTTAAAAAAATCATGATTTCACTCAATTTTCGCATAATTTTTGGAGGAGAATAATGTTAGCCTAGTTACACCCAACGCGTATGTGTAATTATAAAATTGCTATGATGAACAAGCAAAATACGGAATGATTTCCCGAAACAACATTCAATTTACCCAATGTATTTAATCCATAGTTAGAGTGTCTTTTAAAAGCTGATGTCCAATTCATAGATATTTCCCAAAATGGTATTAAAACCTTCGGACGATTTCAACACTTTCACGTGAATTTTATCATTTGCTAAGAATGACAGATTCATATTGAAAAGTAGTTCCTATTTTACTCTACCAGTATTATGTATGAAGTCAACGCCTGTGCGTTGATATTGAAACCACCTGAGCCTACCAAGCTACCACCAGAGATCAAATCTCTATATTGACTTCCGCCACATGCGACGTACAATGATTGATCGCTTGTGCCAGTGTTAACAACGTACACGATCTTGTTGTTCGTTTGTTGGTCATACTTAATGTTGACCAAGACTCCATTTTGTGTATATGCGGAATTGGTACCTCTCCAACATGCGGCGTTCTTCTTTCTGATATCAATCAACTTGGCTGTATAGTCGTGGAGCGCTTGTTGGTTACTGTCAAACCCGGTAATTTTGCCATCTGTCCTTCCGACATTATCAGATGCAATGGTCCATGTACCACAGTTTGGCCAACAGTCGCAAAGATCTCCGATTTCGTCGCCATAATAGATGGTGATTGGTCCCGTATATGTTGTGAGTGATGATAATGCAATCTTATGACGCTTCCAATATGCCTCGTTTTCTTTGCCATAGCCATATTTGCCCTTAACAAGGTTACCGAAACGCCATAAGTCGTGATTTGTGATGAATAGATTTGGATATACTTCGCCTAAATCATGGGAATAGCCTTTCTCAGCTGGTGTCTTATAGATCTTAAGCATGTTGCTGACGTCATAGCCACCAGCAGTGCTTTCTTCTTCTGCTAATACTTTCACCATTTCATATCGGGATGGGAAATCAAAGGCAGAGCGAAGACCGCCTTGAGAATACGCCATTTGTTGGATTTCTTGTTGTGATTTCCAGGCTTCGCCAACCATGTATCCGAGAATACCCCATTGCTTACCTTGGTTCTTACGTTGTTGACATGCGGATTCAACAGCGGTACGAAGTTCGTTCCAATAGTTGTGGTTGTTTTGATACATTTGATAGCATTGATCAAGACGCCAGCCATCAATTTCGTAATTGTTGATCCAATATGTGGCAACTTCTTTGTAGAACTCAAGGCTGCCTGGATATGAAACTGGGTTGGAACCACCTTGTGGATAATTGCCATTTGGTGATGCTTTGACATTTCCGCCATGATGACCAAAGACACCATCAAGGAATACGTAAAGACCACGGTTGTGTGCTTCTTGGATAAGACGACGTAAGTCATCATTTGTTCCGAATTTTGGATCAACATTGAAATAATCAGTGCAGAAATAGCCTGTGGATTGTAAAAGTTCACCACCTGAACCTCCGGTTGAATCAAAAACTGGTGTCATCCAAAGTGCATTAACTCCAAGACCTTTGATGTAATCAAGAGAATTAATAATGCCCTTAAGATTTCCTTTGTGACTGCTTGGGCCATATCCTGTGCAATAGCATGATGATCCATCTCCTTGGAAAGATGAAACCATAACTTGATAAATTATTAAACTGTTGAAATCAACATCAGAGTTTGGAATTGTGTTTGAAGCTTGGTCAGATACTTGGATTGGCTTTTGGGAAGAGCTGCTTGGTTTAAGTGTCATGTAGCATGTAACTGCAACAGCAACAACGCCAATAACAACACAAAAACCAGTGACCCATTTGAAGAGAGCTGACTTAGCTCCCTTGGCTACCTTAGAAACAGGTGATTCTGGTTCTTTCTCCTCGGAAAGGAGCGGATCAGAGTTAGCAAGCGAAAAAGGTAATCGAGCAATTGTCCAATTGCTTTCTGAACATAAATAAATCAATTTGGGTGTTTGATTTTTATTAGATCCTTATCATCACTTGAATAAAAATCTGCTTTCAAATTGGGGAAAAAATGTTCGAAATTTCGAAATCGATTTTTTCCAAATATATATTTTTGGTGACCAATTTTGATTATTTTTGATGCAAATTATATTTTATTAATGGTAATTCATAAAATTAAAAGCATAATTTTTTTTCATTCTATTTTTTCATTTTTTTCTCACTTTTTTTAGAAATCTTAGTAAAAAATTATATGAAGTGGCGGGGGTCTATTTTTTCTAGCTATAATATAGATACATGATAAATATTAAATTAAATATACCCTGATGTCTTTCCAATTCGCGATTTTTACGACCGTTAAAAACCGTTTCTCTCAATATGAATACTTTCTGTCTGAAAGAAAATTAATGAATAAATGTTATATTCATAGATTGACCAAGATTCTTGGATTATATTGGGTTGCAGGTGTTCCCATGCCCAAACCATGCATTGTGCTGCTTGTAATTTGGTAAATTTTTTTTCATTGTTTTGATTGTACTCTTTTCGAAACAGATAACGTGCTGTAGCCTTCAAACACCCGAAGACCCTTCGATCTAATGGTTGAGATTCATCAGTCATACCGGGTGGTATGAAATATAATTTAATCTTCAGAGTTTCTGCCAAATCGATAATTACACACACACACACAGCGCTATTGAAGCTTCGCGTGATACGCTCGCTTCAAGCCGCGCTACATAAACTAAAGGATGAACGGCTAAAATCGATTGAATTATCATAAATCGGTTGGTTTTGATTGAAAGTAATAAAATATATTTAAATTCATGATGACATTTATATTTAAAATGTGTGAGGCATTAATCCGGCTGAGTTGTTGTTAATACTATGTGGAAGGTTGTTATTAACTGAGGTTTTGATGTTAATCCTATGTGGAAAGTTGTGTTTGGAGCTCAAAGTTGTTATTAACTGAAGGTTTTTATCAAAAAAGTACCTTTTAATTTTCAAAGGTGATTTTTTAACCCTTTTTTTGAACCCTCAACGAATCGGAGTAAATGATGTGTTTTTGAAGGATTTAACGTAAAAGTTGAAAGTTGATATATCTGTAAGAATTTAGTGTTTTGATGTTAATCCTATGTGGAAAGTTGTGTTTGGAGCTTAAAGCTGTTATTAACTGAAGGTTTTTATCAAAAAAGTACCTTTTAAAAATCAAAGGTTAAAAAATCACTTTTTTTTAACCCTCAACGAATCGGAGAAAATAAGCATTTTTTGAAGGATTTAACGCAAAAAGAATATGACAAAAAAATAAATTATTTAAACTAAGTTTTATAATAATCCGTAAAGTTTCATGAATTTTTTATAACGTACTTGTACTTTTTTTATGATTCACGTCATACGCTCTAACAAATGCCAAACCGCGCTTATCATAACAGATTGTTAATTTTCTAAATTTAATGTCGTTCCAGAAGAAGAAAGAATCAAGCTCAGGATCATAATAATAATCTTTAAATTTATGGTTACCGTATTCTAAAATTTCAATTGAATCTTCATTGATTTCGTCGAAGAATTCAAAAGCTCTATCGCTATATGAAGAAGTATTTTTTTAGATTTTCTGACTGATAAACCCAACGGAGATTTGAAACGTGATTGTGTGAACGATTGTGATCTATATGATCTATAAAAAGGTTTGTCATCAGGATTTGGAATAAATTGTAATGCAACAATACGATGTTTAAGATATAATTTTCTGTTTAATTTACATGCAATATAACCGGTAGTTTTAATTGAAAATTCTTTAATGATTTTTTTTTTTTTTTTTCTTCTAATGGCATAAGGGTATTCTGTGTTAATCTCATAATTTCGGTTTACGACGCAAGTTTTCCAACTCATATTTTATTAAAAATAAAAAATTAAATTTTTTTAAAATTAGCTTTAATTTTTTATTTTGTAAAATCATCCGAAAGATGTTAATTTACTTCGTTTCGTTGAGGGTTCAAAAAAAGGGTTCACTTTTTTATTTTTTTAACCCTCAGAAATTTTGTGTCACTTTTCGAGTGTCACTTTTTTTGTAAAGGTCGTTGGTTCGAGATACAGCACTATTGAATTTTTTTATGGAAC